>NC_088402.1:91325597-91360597 GCF_034236695.1 Oncorhynchus nerka | reverse complement strand
GCTGTCAACTTTCCCCTGTGGTTGAGAAGAGAAGAATAGAAGGAATAGTCTGCAGTAGAAAATCTAATAATCTGAAAATGACATTATTTATCTACTCAGCAGATGGCACATTCCCCTCGGGAGGTTACGACACCAACCGTGACATATTCCATTCTGATTTACTACCTTGTTATTATTTTCTTCCTGTCTTCAGGGTCCAATGATAGCGTTGGCAAGATTGTGTGTGACTAAACTTTCTCTAGAATTGAGGGGATACGTTGTTGCCAAGGGTTACATAAGTTGTCATGTTGGTAAACGTCAAATAAAATAAAATGTTATTCGTCACTTGAACCGGAACACAACAGGTGTAGTCCTTACCGCGAAACTCTTACTTTAACCAACAATGCAGTTTTAAGAAAAATAAGAGTTAAGAAAATATTTGCTAAATAAACAAAAGTTTTTAAAAAAAAGTAAAAGAGCAACAATAAAATAAGAATGACGAGGCTATATACAGGGCGTACCAGTACCGAGTCATTGTGCGGGGGTTAGTCGAAGTAATTGAAGTAATAGCGTTAAAAAAAGGGGAGGGGGAAGGGTCAATGCAAATCGTCCGGGTCATTTGATTAGCTGTTCAGCAGTCTTATGGCTTGGGGGTAGAAGCTGTTAAAGTTAGCCAGGGAGATATGAGTCTCCTGCTTCAGTGATTTTTGCAATTCGTTCCAGTCATTGGCAGCAAAGAACTGAAAAGAAAGGCGGCCAAAGTAGGAATAGGCTTTGGGGATGACCAGTGAGATATACCTGCTGGAGTGCTGCTATGGTGACCAGTGAGCTGAGATAAGGCGGGGCTTCACCTAGCAAAGACTTATAGATGACCTGTAGCCAGTGGGTTTGGCGACAAATATGAAGCGAGGGCCAGCCAACGAGAGCGTACAGGTCGCAGTGGTGGGTAGTATATGGGGCTTTGGTGAGAAAACGGAAGAAACTGTGATAGACTGCATCCAATTTGCTGAGTATAGTGTTGGAGTCCATTTCGTAAATAACATCGCCGAAGTCAAGCATCGGTAGGATGGTCAGTTTTACGAGGGTATGTATGGCAGCATGAGTGAAGGATGCTTTGTTGCGAAATAGGAAGCCGATTCTAGATTTAATTTTGGATTGGAGATGCTTAATGTGAGTCTGGAAGGAGAGTTTACAGTCTAACCAGACAGGTAGTTTCATCCAGACTGGAAAATACTGCCCCCTGTCACCAGGAAGTTAATCATCAGCTATCAGAGCAGCTCACAGACCATTGCACCTGTACACAGCCCATCTGTAAATAGCCCATCCAACTACCTCATCCCCATACTGTAAACAGCCCATCCAACTACCTACCTGGAAAATACTGCCCCCTGTCACCAGGAAGTTAATCATCAGCTATCAGAGCAGCTCACAGACCATTGCACCTGTACACAGCCCATCTGTAAATAGCCCATCCAACTACCTCATCCCCATAATATATTTATTTATTTATCTTGCTCCTTTGCGCCCCAGTATCTCTACTTGCACATTCATCTTCTGCACATATATCATGCCAGTGTTTAATTGCTATATTGTCATTATTTCGCCACTATGACCTATTTATTGCTTTACCTCCCTTATCTTACCTCATTTGCACACACTGTACATAGATTTTTTCTACTGTGTTATTGACTACGTTTGTTTTACTCCATGTGTAACTCTGTGTTGTTGTTTGTGTCGCACTGCTTTGCTTTATCTTGGCCAGGTCGCAGTTGTAAAAGAGAAGTTGTTCTCACCTGGTTAAATAAAGGTAAAATATATATATTTTTAAATCATTTCCTTTGTCTTGAACAATTTGAGCTTGTTTTTTGGCACCACACTTCCAGGTCTCTTCCTATAAGTTGTCTCATCATTGTCGGCGATCAGGCTACCACTGTTGTGTCGGCAAACTTAATGAAATAGTGTTGGAGTCATGTTTGATCACGCATTCTGGGGTGAACAGGGAGTACAGGAGGGGACTGAGCACGCACCCCTTAGGGGCTCTAGTGTTGAGGATCAGCGTGGCAGATGTGTTGTTACCTACCCTCACCACCTGGGGGGCGGCCCGTCAGGAAGTCCAGGATCCAGTTGCAGAGGGAGGTGTTTAGTCCCAGGGTCCTTAGCTTAGTGATGAGCTTTGTGGGCACTATGGTGTCGAACGCTGAGCTGTAGTTAATTAACAGAATTCTCAGGTGGGTGTTCCTTTTGTCCAGGTGTGAAAGGACAGGGTGGAGTGCAATAGAGATTGTGTCATCTGTTGATCTGTTGGGGTGGTATGCGAATTGGAGTGGGTCTAGGGGTTCTGGAATGATGGTGTTGATGTGAGCCATGACCAGTCTTTCAAAGCACTTCATGGTTACAGACGTGAGTGCTATGAGTCGGTAGTCATTTATGCTATGAGTCAGTAGTCATTTAGGCAGTTTATCTTGGTGTTGTTGGCACAGGGACTATGGTCTGCTTGAAACATGTCGGTATTACAGACTCGGACAAGGACACGTTGAAAATGTCAGCGAAGACACTTGCCAGTTGGTCAGTGTATGCTCGGAGTACATATCGTGGTAATCCATCTGGCCCTGCGGCCTTGTGAATGTTGACCTGTTTAAAGGTCTTACTCACATTGAATACGGCGAGCGTGATCACATAGTCGTCCGGAACAGCTGGTGCTCTCATGCATGCTTTAGTGTTGCTTGCCTCGAAGCGTGCATATAAGTAATTTAGCTCGTCTGGTAGGCTTGTATCACTGGGCAGCTCGCGGCTGGTGCTTCCCTGTAGTCCATAATAGTTTGCAGGCCCTGCCACATCTGACGAGCGTCGGTGCCGGTGTAGTAGGATTCAATCTTAGTCCTGTATTTACGCTTTGCCAGTTTGATGGTTCGTCTGAGGGTTTAGCGGGATTTCTTATAAGCGTCCGTGTTAATGTCCCACTCCTTGAAAGCAGCAGCTCTACCCTTTAGCTTAGTGCGTATGTTGCCTGTAATCCATGGCTTCTGGTTAGGGTATGTACTAGAGGTCGACCGATTAATCGGAATGGCCGATTAATTAGGGCCGATTTCAAGTTTTCATAACAATCGGAAATCGGCATTTTTTTTTTACACCTTTATTTAATCCTTATTTAACTAGGCAAGTCAGTTAAGAACACATCCTTATTTTCAATGACGGCCTAGGAAAGGTGGGTTAACTGCCTCGTTCAGGGGCAGAACTACAGATTTTCACCTTGTCAGCTCGGGGGATCCAATCTTGTAACCTTACAGTTAACTAGTCCAACGCAATAACGACCTGCCTCTCTCTCGTTGCACTCCAGAAGGAGACTGCCTGTTACGTGAATGCAGTAAGCCAAGGTAAGTTGCTAGTTGCTAGCTAGTTAAACTTATCTTGTAAAAAACAATCAATCATAATCACTAGTTAACTACACATGGTTGATGATATTACTAGATATTAACTAGCGTGTCCTGCGTTGCATATAATCTGACTGAGCATACAAGCATCTAAGTATCTGACTGAGCGATGGTAGGCAGCAGCAGGAGCGTAAACATTCATTCAAACAGCACTTTCGTGCGTTTTGCCTGCAGCTCATCGTTGTGCGTCAAGCATTGCGCTGTTTATGACTTCAAGCCTATCAACTCCTGAGATGAGACTGGTGTAACCGATGTGAAATGGCTAGCTAGTTAGCGGGGTGCTCGCTAATAGCGTTTCAAACATTACTCGCTCTGAGACTTGGAGTGGTTGTTCCCCTTGCTCTGCATGGGTAATGCTGCTTCGAGGGTGGCTGTTGTCATTGTGTTGCTGGTTCGAGCCCAGGGAGGAGAGAGGAGAGGTACGGAAGCTATACTGTTACACTGGCAATACTAAAGTGCCTATAAGAGCATCCAATAGTCAAAGGTTAATGAAATACAAATGGTATAGAGGGAAATAGTCCTATAATTCCTATAATAACTACAACCTAAAACTTCTTACCTGGGAATATTGAAGACTCATGTTAAAAGGAACCACCAGCTTTCATATGTTCTCATGTTCTGAGCAAGGAACTGAAACGTTAGCTTTCTTACATGGCACATATTGCACTTTTACTTTCTTCTCCAACACTTTGTTTTTGCATTATTTAAACCAAATTGAACACGTTTCATTACTTATTTGAGGCTAAATTGATTTAATTGATGTATTATATTAAGTTAAAATAAGTGTTCATTCAGTATTGTTGTAATTGTCATTATTACAAATAAATATGTTTTCTATAAATCGGCCGATTAATCGGTATCTGCTTTTTGGTCCTCCAATAATCGGTATCGTTATAGGTGTTGAAAAATCATAATCGGTCGACCTCTAGTATGTACGTACGGTTACTATGGGGACAATGTCGTCGAATAGTCATGAAGCCAGTGACTGTTGTATACTCTTCAAAGCCATTGGATGAGTCCCAGAACATATTCCAGTCGGTGCTAGAAAAACAGTCCTGTAGCATTAGTAGCATCCGCGTCATCTGACCACTTCCGTATTGAGCGAGTCACTGGTACTTCCTGCTTTAGTTTTTGCTTGTATGTAGGAATCAGGACAGACGTGTGCAAAAAAGGTCCCACTCACCCAATAACAGTTACTTCAACTGTAGGTGTTAATACTGGCACCTACAGCCTCACAATGTGGAATGGCTGGCTGACTGACTGATTGACTTGCTGACTTTCTCACTGGCTGGCTGAAAGACTTACTGGCTGGCTGACCGGTTAACTTTTCTAACTGACTGGCTGCCGGTCATGGTGACCGGCTGGCTGGCTGACTGACTGGTTGATGGACTGACTGGCTTGTGGACTGACTTACTGGCTGACTGACTGGCTTGTGGACTGACTTACTGACTGGCAGACTGACTGGCTTGTGGACTGACTTACTGGCTGGCTGACTGGCTGGCTGACTGGCAGACTGACTGGCTTGTGGACTGACTTACTGACTGGCAGACTGACTGGCTTGTGGACTGATTCACTGACTGGCAGACTGACTGGCTTGTGGACTGACTTCCTGACTGGCAGACTGACTGGCTTGTGGACTGATTCACTGACTGGCAGACTGACTGGCTTGTGGACTGATTCACTGACTGGCAGACTGACTGGCTTGTGGACTGATTCACTGACTGGCAGACTGACTGGCTTGTGGACTGACTTACTGACTGGCAGACTGACTGGCTTGTGGACTGACTTACTGACTGGCAGACTGACTGGCTTGTGGACTGACTTGCTAACTGAGTCATCAGGTTTTAGACACATCCCAATGTCACAATATCCTGAACAGTTCCTTTTCCTTCAGCCTCTCTCTCTCTCGCTCTCTCTCTCTCTCTGTCTCTCTCTCTCTCTCTCTCTGTCTCTCTCTCTCTCTTTCTCTCTCTCTCCGTCTCTCTCTCTCTCTCTCTTTCTCTCCCTCTCTCTCTCTGTCTCTCTGTCTCTCTGTCTCTCTCTCTCTCTCTCTCTCTCTCTGTCTCTCTCTCTCTCTCTCTCTCTCTCTCTCTCTCTCTCTCTCTGAGAAAGATTACAAGAAGAAAAGAGATTGATCCACTTTTCATCTTGGTGTGTCTATGGTGAGCACATACACACACACTTTTCTAGAGTAGAGTAGAGTAGCAGAGTAGAGTAGAGTAGCAGAGTAGAGTAGAGTAGAGTAGAGTAGTAGAGTAGAGTAGCGTGTAGCAGAGTAGAGTAGTAGAGTAGAGTAGAGTAGTAGAGTAGCAGAGTAGAGTAGAGTAGCAGAGTAGTAGAGTAGAGTAGCAGAGTAGAGTAGCAGAGTAGAGTAGAGTAGCAGAGTAGAGTAGTAGAGTAGCAGAGTAGAGTAGTGTAGAGTAGCAGAGTAGAGTAGAGTAGAGTAGAGTAGAGTAGCAGAGTAGAGTAGAGTATAGTAGTAGAGTAGAGTAGCAGAGTAGAGTAGTAGAGTAGTGTAGAGTAGAGTAGGAGTGTAGAGTAGGAGTGTAGAGTAGAGTAGTAGAGTAGAGTAGAGTAGGAGTGTAGAGTAGTGTAGAGTAGAGTAGCAGAGTAGAGTAGTAAAGTAGGAGTGTAGAGTAGAGTAGTAGAGTATAGTAGCAGAGTAGAGTAGTAGAGTAGAGTAGTAGAGTAGAGTAGAGTAGATGTGTAGAGTAATGTAGAGTAGAATACAATTCCCTAAAAAGGGCAGGAGACAACATGAATTTGGAGCGAATAGCTCCTCAGTAATGCATTCTATTAAAAACCATTTAATCTCTTGGCATGTCTCTCTATTAGAGCGTATTAATGGGGTTGAGAGAGAGAGGGGGAGAGGGAGAGAGAGAGAGGTGGGGGGAGAGGAGAGGGAGAGAGAGTGGGGAGAGGAGAGGGAGAGAAGGGGGGAGAGGAGAGGGGGAGAGAGGAGAGGGGGGGAGACAGGAATGGGAGTATGTGATTGTGTTTGTGGTGTGCGTGTGCGTGTGTGTCTGTGTGTGTGTGTGTGTGTGTGTGTGTGTCTGTGTGTGTGTGTGTGTGTGTGTGTGTGTGTGTCTGTGTGTGTGTGTGTCTGTGTGTGTGTGTGTCTGTGTGTGTGTGTGTGTGTGTCTGTGTGTGTGTGTGTGTGTGTCTGTGTGTGTGTGTGTGTCTGTGTGTGTGTCTGTGTGTGTGTGTGTCTGTGTGTGTGTGTGTGTGTGTGTGTGTCTGTGTGTGTGTGTGTGTGTGTGTGTCTGTGTGTGTGTGTGTTAAAGGGTCTGCAGTGGCCGTGCAGTGTTTACTGTGATATAGTGATCCGTCCTCTGCAGAAGTCAGGACATGTGTACTTCCTTGACACTTCGCTGAGCAGAGCAGAGCTGTTGTCAAGGAAGTTGTCAAGGAAGTTGTCAAGGAAGGGTGTTTGTGTTTTTAAATGGACCTCCTTCCCCCACCTACCGTCACCCAATCAGGTCAACACGGAGCTGTACGTAGCTCTCTGCATTGTTACAACATGTGTGAGGAGGATGACGACCTCCATACGGAGCACATTTTGGCCTTTCGGATACTCCACAATTGCATTCGCGACCTACATACGGAGTACATTTCGGCCTCCACATTTTCAGATCAATGCATGGAGACGATCAGGCCGTGTTTTATCGAGAGGTGTGGCTGCCGTAGATGTTAGAACAGAAGCACGGGTCCAAATCATTTCCTCAGACGGTGCTGTTGGAGATTAGACACCCACCATAGCTGTTGCTGCGTTTGTATATAAAACAACTCCTCTGAGACACCCTCGCAGAGTTGGTGTCACAACCAGGGTCACGGTGTGTGTGTGCGTGCGTGTGTGTGTGTGTGCGCGTGTGCGTGTGTCTTCTACCTTTTTCAGAGTGTATTCTGTGCTGGTGATCTTGAGAGTGAGATTATGGATTAATACTCAAATGAGCATTTAATTGCTTTAACCCCTGACTCCAGGTACAGGACCTCTATCTAGCTTTAGCTGTAAACCCTTAGCCCAGCCATTCAGTCACAACCTTTAGCTACTAGCATAGCATGCTATAAATCCTTAGCCCAGCCATTCAGTCACAACCTTTAGCTACTAGCATAGCATGCTATAAATCCTTAGCCCAGCCATTCTGTCACAACCTTTAGCTACTAGCATGCTATAAATCCTTAGCCCAGCCATTCAGTCACAACCTTTATCTACTAGCATAGCATGCTATAAATCCTTAGCCCAGCCATTCTGTCACAACCTTTAGCTACTAGCATGCTATAAATCCTTAGCCCAGCCATTCAGTCACAACCTTTAGCTACTAGCATAGCATGCTATAAATCCTTAGCCCAGCAGTTCAGTCACAACCTTTAGCTACTAGCATAGCATGCTATAAATCCTTATCCCAGCCATTCAGTCACAATCGTTTGCTACTAGCAACGCTAAATCCTTAGCCCAGAAGTTCAGTCACAACCTTTAGCTACTAGCATAGCATGCTATAAATCCTTATCCCAGCCATTCAGTCACAATCGTTTGCTACTAGCATGCTATAAATCCTTAGCCCAGCAGTTCAGTCACAACCTTTAGCTACTAGCATAGCATGCTATAAATCCTTAGCCCAGCCATTCAGTCACAACCTTTAGCTACTAGCATAGCATGCTATAAATCCTTAGCCCAGCCATTCTGTCACAACCTTTAGCTACTAGCATAGCATGCTACAAAGTCTAGCTAATTTAGCATAGGCGGTCCTGACCCTAACAGCTCAGGATTGTAAAACATTTGACTGCCGATAGTACTTAGCACCTCTGAATAGAGTGCCGGCAATATCTTTGTGACCTTGACGTTGTCAGTCACTCAGCCTTGTTAAAATACTGTTTGGCAAAGGATGTGTGTTGCTTAGTTTATGGGCTAGATTCCAATGTTAATGTTACTATTTTGTAGAAAGCCCTAGTTGATACTAGCAAGATGACTCCAGATAGATAACTACCTAGCAAGATGACCCCAGATAGATACCTACCTAGCAAGATGACCCCAGATAGATAACTACCTAGCAAGATGACCCCAGATAGATAACTACCTAGCCAGAATACCCCAGATAGATAACTACCTAGCCAGATGACCCCAGATAGATAGCTACCTAGCCAGATGACCCCAGATAGATAACTACCTAGCCAGATGACCCCAGATAGATAACTACCTAGCCAGAATACCCCAGATAGATAACTACCTAGCCAGATGACCCCAGATAGATAACTACCTAGCCAGATGACCCCAGATAGATAACTACCTAGCCAGAATACCCCAGATAGATAACTACCTAGCCAGATGACCCCAGATAGATAGCTACCTAGCAAGATGACGAATAAACTATTTTAATCACTCTCTGTAATCCCATACTACCAGTGCCAAATATTTAGCTAGCCAACATTCGCATATTTGCTCGTTAGCGCAACATACCGAGCCTTCAGAAAGTATTCATACCCCTCGACTTATTCCACATGTTGTTGTGTTACGGCCTGAATTTAAAATGGATTCAAATAAAAATCTCACCCATCTACACACAATACCCCATAATGCCAGTGCCAGCCCATAACTAAATGTTTAGCTAGCACTGTAGCTAACGTTAGCATATTCGCTAGCTAGAACAAAATAGCTAGCTAGCTAATGACACTGCACTAACTCGGCAGTCGACACGACAGGTAGCCGTTTCACAGAAACAAATTTGATTGTTATTTAACTTTAATGTCAATACTTCCTTGTAAAAGTATTCATCCTCCTTTGTATTTTGTTGCTTTACAACCTGTAATTTAAATTGATTTTTATTTGGATTTCATGTCATGGACATACACCAAATAGTCCAAATTGTTTGAAGTGAAATTAAAAATATAATTTGTTTCCAAAAATAAAAAATGTATTATGTATTCACCCCTTTGCTATGAAGCCCCTAAATAAGATCTGGTGCAACCAATTACCTTCAGAAGTCACATAATTAGTTAAATAAAGTCAACCTGTGTGTCACATGATATGTCACATGATCTCAGTATATATACACCTGTTCTGAAAGGCCCCAGAGCCTGCAACACCACTAAGTAAGGGGCTCCACCAAGCAAGCGACACCATGAAGACCAATGAGCTTTCCAAACAGGTACAGATCAGGGTTGGGTTCTAAAAATTTAAAAATAAACTTTGAACTACCCACGGAGCACCATTAAATCCATTATTAAAAAATTGTGAGAATATGGCACGACAACAAACCTGCCAAGAGAGGGCCACCAACCAAAATTCACAGACCAGGTAAGGAGGGCATTAATCAGAGAGGCAACAAAGAGACCAAAGATAACCCCGAAGGAGCTGCAAAGCTCCACAGCGGAGATTGGAGTATCTGTCCATAGGACCACTTTAAGCAGTACACTCCACAGAGCTGGGCTTTACGGAATAGTGGCCAGAAAGAAATAAGCAAACACATGTGGTGTTTGCCAAAAGGCATGTGGGAGACTCCCCAAACATATTGAAGAAGGTATTCTGGTCAGATGAGACTAAAATGGAGCTTTTTGGCCATCAAGGAAAACGCTATGTCTGGCGCAAACCCAACACTTCCTCATTACCCCGAGAGCACCATCCCCACAGTGTTTTTCCATCGGCAGGGAAACTGGTCAGAATTGAGAGAATGATGGATGGTGTTAAATACATGGAAATTCTTCAGGGAAACCTGTTTCAGTCTTCCCGAGCTTTGAGACTGGGACGGAGGTTCACCTTCCAGCAGGACAATGACCCTAAGCATACAGCGAAAGCAACACTCGAGTGGTTTAAGGGAAAACATTTAAATGTCTTGGAATGGCCTAGTCAAATCTCATACCTCAATCCAATTGAGAATCTGTGGCATGACTTAAAGAAGAACCCATCTAACTTGAAGGAGCTGGAGTAGTTTTGCCTTGAGGAACGGGCAAAAATCCCAGTGGCTAGATGTGCCAAGCTTATAGAGACATACCCCAAGAGACTTGCAGCTGTAATAGCTGCAAAAGGTGTCTCTACAAAGTATTGAATTCCATGGTGCTTGCCTACGGAGCTGTGAGGTGAACGGCACCTCAGTACCTCCAGGCTCTGATCAGGCCCTACACCCAAACAAGGGCACTGCGTTCATCCACCTCTGGCCTGCTCGCCTCCCTACCACTGAGGAAGTACAGTTCCCGCTCAGCCCAGTCAAAACTGTTCGCTGCTCTGGCCCCCCAATGGTGGAACAAACTCCCTCACGACGCCAGGACAGCGGAGTCAATCACCACCTTCCGGAGACACCTGAAACCCCACCTCTTTCAGGAATACCTAGGATAGGATAAAGTAATCCTTCTCACCCCCTTAAAAGATTTAGATGCACTATTGTAAAGTGGCTGTTCCACTGGATGTCTTAAGGTGAACGCACCAATTTGTAAGTCGCTCTGGATAAGAGCGTCTGCTAAATGACTTAAATGTAAATGTAAATGTGGTAGGCATGTTGTGTAAATCAAATGATACAAACCCCCATTAAATCAATTTAAATTCCAGGTTGTAAGGCAACAAAATAGGAAAAATGCCAAATGGGGGATGAATACTTTCACACTGTAGCTTCAATGGTAAACTAGCTTGGAGGAAGTTTTTAGTGTTGTGTGGATTGCATCTGTGCTCTTAGCTAGCTACCCCCTCATAACCTATATTACATATGAAATGTGACTGGCTCAGGATATTTAACCTTGGATGAACAGACAAAATGGATTCTTTCCTTTTTGTTGTCACTCCTGTTGGCTCCCCCACGTGGGGGTTCGTGCTCTCTGATTGGCTCAAAGTCAAGTTTTTGGCCACTGACAAGCATTGCCATTCTACAAGTAGAAGTGGCAGGTTCGTCACTACTGGGTCGGCACCGCTTTCCTTCTAGCAAGAGAAAGAACGGCCTCCGACTGTGATAAGTATCTATCAACAGTCTACAGGCAGTGAGATTATTTGTGTGTTTCATGCTTAACCCTAACCCTATCTAACCCTATCCTGACCCTAACCCTATCCTGACCCTATCCTGACCCTAACCCTATCTAACCCTATCCTGACCCTAACCCTATCCTGACCCTATCCTGACCCTAACCCTATCCTGACCCTAACCCTATCTAACCCTATCCTGACCCTATCCCTATCCTGACCCTATCCTGACCCTAACCCTATCCTGACCCTATCCTGACCCTAACCCTATCCTGACCCTATCCTGACCCTAACCCTATCTAACCCTATCCTGACCCTATCCCTATCCTGACCCTATCCTGACCCTAACCCTATCCTGACCCTATCCTGACCCTATCCTGACCCTAACCCTATCCTGACCCTAACCTGACCCGAACCCTATCCTGACCCTAACCCTATCTAACCCTATCCTGACCCTATCCTGACCCTAACCCTATCTAACCCTATCCTGACCCTAAATCTATCCTGACCCTAAACCTATCCTGACCCTAACCCTATCCTGACCCTATCCTGACCCTAACCCTATCCTGACCCTAACCCTATCCTGACCCTATCCTGACCCTAACTTGACCCTAACCCTAACCCTATCCTGACCCTAACCCTAACCTAACACTATCCCGACCTGAACCTTAACCCTGACCCTAACCTAACCCTAACCTAACACTAACCCTATCCCGACCCGATCCCTAACCTGATCCTGACCCTATCCTGACCCTAACCTGATCCTGACCCCAGTGTATGGGTTTCTCCCCACCAGAGACAGAAGCAGATACGTCCTGACCCTGACCCTATCCTGACCCTAACCTGATCCTGACCCCAGTGTATGGGTTTCTCCCCACCAGAGACAGAAGCAGATACGTCCTGACCCTGACCCTATCCTGACCCTAACCTGATCCTGACCCCAGTGTATGGGTTTCTCCCCACCAGAGACAGAAGCAGATACGTCCTGACCCTATCCTGACCCTAACCTGATCCTGACCCTAACCTGATCCTGACCCCAGTGTATGGGTTTCTCCCCACCAGAGACAGAAGCAGATACGTCCTGACCCTGACCCTATCCTGACCCTAACCTGATCCTGACCCCAGTGTATGGGTTTCTCCCCACCAGAGACAGAAGCAGATACGTCCTGACCCTATCCTGACCCTAACCTGATCCTGACCCTAACCTGACCCGAACCCTATCCTGACCCTAACCCTATCTAACCCTATCCTGACCCTATCCCTATCCTGACCCTATCCTGACCCTAACCCTATCTAACCCTATCCTGACCCTAAATCTATCCTGACCCTAAACCTATCCTGACCCTAACCCTATCCTGACCCTATCCTGACCCTAACCCTATCCTGACCCTAACCCTATCCTGACCCTATCCTGACCCTAACTTGACCCTAACCCTAACCCTATCCTGACCCTAACCCTAACCTAACACTATCCCGACCTGAACCTTAACCTTGACCCTAACCTAACCCTAACCTAACACTAACCCTATCCCGACCCGATCCCTAACCTGATCCTGACCCTGACCCTATCCTGACCCTAACCTGATCCTGACCCCAGTGTATGGGTTTCTCCCCACCAGAGACAGAAGCAGATACGTCCTGACCCTGACCCTATCCTGACCCTAACCTGATCCTGACCCCAGTGTATGGGTTTCTCCCCACCAGAGACAGAAGCAGATACGTCCTGACCCTGACCCTATCCTGACCCTAACCTGATCCTGACCCCAGTGTATGGGTTTCTCCCCACCAGAGACAGAAGCAGATACGTCCTGACCCTAACCTGATCCTGACCCCAGTGTATGGGTTTCTCCCCACCAGAGACAGAAGCAGATACGTCCTGACCCTGACCCTATCCTGACCCTAACCTGATCCTGACCCCAGTGTATGGGTTTCTCCCCACCAGAGACAGAAGCAGATACGTCCTGACCCTGACCCTATCCTGACCCTAACCTGATCCTGACCCCAGTGTATGGGTTTCTCCCCACCAGAGACAGAAGCAGATACGTCCTGACCCTGACCCTATCCTGACCCTAACCTGATCCTGACCCCAGTGTATGGGTTTCTCCCCACCAGAGACAGAAGCAGATACGTCCTGACCCTGACCCTATCCTGACCCTAACCTGATCCTGACCCCAGTGTATGGGTTTCTCCCCACCAGAGACAGAAGCAGATACGTCCTGACCCTGACCCTATCCTGACCCTAACCTGATCCTGACCCCAGTGTATGGGTTTCTCCCCACCAGAGACAGAAGCAGATACGTCCTGACCCTGACCCTATCCTGACCCTAACCTGATCCTGACCCCAGTGTATGGGTTTCTCCCCACCAGAGACAGAAGCAGATACGTCCTGACCCTGACCCTATCCTGACCCTAACCTGATCCTGACCCCAGTGTATGGGTTTCTCCCCACCAGAGACAGAAGCAGATACGTCCTGACCCTGACCCTATCCTGACCCTAACCTGATCCTGACCCCAGTGTATGGGTTTCTCCCCACCAGAGACAGAAGCAGATACGTCCTGACCCTGACCCTATCCTGACCCTAACCTGATCCTGACCCCAGTGTATGGGTTTCTCCCCACCAGAGACAGAAGCAGATACGTCCTGACCCTGACCCTATCCTGACCCTAACCTGATCCTGAACCCAGTGTATGGGTTTCTCCCCACCAGAGACAGAAGCAGATACGTCCTGGCCTGTCAGCCATCGGGCAGGTTTTGTAATCTCTGGATTCCTTGGTCATATTTTTCATTTGTTCTGGTGAAACTGGAGCCTAGTTTCAGTTCCCTTTCTGTGTGCCAGCTAGCTGCTAGGCTAGATACTCATGTGCGAGGCTAGTCTTCCTTTAACATGGGCTGGGTTGCCAGATCCTAACTGAGTTTTCCCCTTTAACATGGGCTGGGTTACCAGACCCTGACCTAGTAATGCCCCTTTAACATGGGCTGGGTTACCAGATCTTAACTGAGTCTTCCCCTTTAACATGGGCTGGGTTGCCAGACCCTAAATGAGTCTTCCCCTTTAAAATGGGCTGGGTTGCCAGACCCTAAATGAGTCTTCCCCTTTAAAATGGGCTGGGTTGCCAGACCCTAATTAAGTCTTCTCCCTGTATCATGGGCTGGGTTGCCAGACCCTAAATGAGTCTTCCCCTTTAAAATGGGCTGGGTTGCCAGACCCTAATTAAGTCTTCTCCCTTTAGCATTGGCTGGGTTACCAGATCCTAACTGAGTCTTCCCCTTTAACATGAGCTAGGTTGCCAGATCCTAACTGAGGCTGAGTTGGCAGATTCTGACCCTAGTATTCCCAGTTTAACATGGGCTGGGTTGCCAGATTCTGACCCTAGTATTTCCCCTTTAACATGGGCTGGGTTGCCAGATTCTGACCCTAGTATTCCCCCTTTAACATCGGCTGGGTTTCCAGATTCTGACCCTAGTATTCCCCCTTTAACATGGGCTGGGTTGCCAGATACTGACCCTAGTATTCCTTGTTTAACATTGGCTGGGTTGCCAGATTCTGACCCTAGTATTTCCCCCATTAACAACATTGAAGGTGATGATAATGAGATTAAAGCAGATCAGCTGTGTCTCTGTTTACATTCTGAATGACTTAGGAGACATGATACACACACAGAGCTGCTTAGGAGACGTGATACACACACAGAGCGGCTAAGGAGACACGATACACACACAGAGCTGCTTAGGAGACGTGTGGCGGCTTGGCCCTTTAAACCTCACACAACTGGGCTACTGGGAGGAAACACACACACACACACACAGACACACACACACACACACACACACACACACACAAACACACACACTCTCTCTCTCTTTTGAGAGTGACCCGCACAAAGAAGTCCAACTTTAAAACAAGATGTCCATTGTAGATGTAAAGTTAGCTAACAGGTTTTTCACTACGGTGTAGGGTTAGGGTGTTGGCAGTAACTCTCACCACACACACACACACACACACACACACACACACACACACACACACAACACACAACACACACACACACTCACACACACACACACACACACACACACAAACACACACACACACACACACCCACACTGGCCAGAGATAAGAAGCACGTGGTGTGAAAGAGGAAGTAGGGAGAACGGCTACTGCTCTCTCCCCTCTGTCTCTCCCTCTCCCCTCTGTCTCTTTCCCTCTCCCTCTCTGTCTCTCTCTCTCCCCTCTGTCTCTCTCTCTCCCTCTATCTCTTTACCTCTCCCTCCCTCTCTGTCTCTCTCTCCCCATTTCCCTCTATCTCTCTCTCCTCTCTCTCTCTCTCTCTCCTCTCTGTCTCTCTCTCTCTCTCTCTCTCGCTCTCTCTCTCGCTGTATCTCTCTCTCTCTGTCTCTTCATCTCTCTCTCTCTGTCTCTTCGTCTCTCTCTCAATTCAATTCAATTCAAGGGCTTTATTGGCATGGGAAACATGTGTTAATATTGCCAAAGCAAGTGAGGTAGATAATATATAAAGTGAATATATAAAGTGAAATAAACAATAAAAATTAACAGTAAACATTACACATACAGAAGTGTCAAAACAATAAAGACATTACAAATGTCATATTATATATATACAGTGTTTTAACAATGTACAAATGGTTAAAGGACACAAGATAAAATAAATAAGCATAAATATGGGTTGTATTTACAATGGAGTTTGTTCTTCACTGGTTGCCCTTTTCTTGTGACAACAGGTCACAAATCTTGCTGCTGTGATGGCACACTGTGGAATTTCACCCAGTAGATATGGGAGTTTTTCAAAATTGGATTTGTTTTCGAATTCTTTGTGGATCTGTGTAATCTGAGGGAAATATGTGTCTCTAATATGGTCATACATTGGGCAGGAGGTTAGGAAGTGCAGCTCAGTTTCCACCTCATTTTGTGGGCAGTGTGCACATAGCCTGTCTTCTCTTGAGAGCCATGTCTGCCTACGGCGGCCTTTCTCAATAGCAAGGCTATGCTCACTGAGTCTGTACATAGTCAAAGCTTTCCTTAATTTTGGGTCAGTCACAGTGGTCAGGTATTCTGCCGCTGTGTACTCTCTGTGTAGGGCCAAATAGCATTCTAGTTTTCTCTGTTTTTATGTTAATTCTTTCCAATGTGTCAAGTAATTATCTTTTTGTTTTCTCATGATTTGGTTGGGTCTAATTGTGCTGCTGTCATTTACATTACATTTACATTTAAGTCATTTAGCAGACGCTCTTATCCAGAGCGACTTACAAATTGGTGCGTTCACCTTATGACATCCAGTGGAACTGCCACTTTACAATAGTGCATCTAAATCTTTTAAGGGGGGAGGATTACTTTATCCTATCCTAGGTATTCCTTAAAGAGGTGGGGTTTCAGGTGTCTCCGGAAGGTGGTGATTGACTCCGCTGTCCTGGCGTCGTGAGGGAGTTTGTTCCACCATTGGGGGGCCAGAGCAGCGAACAGTTTTGACTGGGCTGAGCGGGAACTGTACTTCCTCAGTGGTAGGGAGGCGAGCAGGCCAGAGGTGGATGAACGCAGTGCCCTTGTTTGGGTGTAGGGCCTGATCAGAGCCTGGAGGTACTGAGGTGCCGTTCCCCTCACAGCTCCGTAGGCAAGCACCATGGTCTTGTAGCGGATGCGAGCTTCAACTGGAAGCCAGTGGAGAGAGCGGAGGAGCGGGGTGACGTGAGAGAACTTGGGAAGGTTGAACATCAGACGGGCTGCGGCGTTCTGGATGAGCTGTAGGGGTTTAATGGCACAGGCAGGGAGCCCAGCCAACAGCGAGTTGCAGTAATCCAGACGGGAGATGACAAGTGCCTGGATTAGGACCTGCGCCGCTTCCTGTGTGAGGCAGGGTCGTACTCTGCGGATGTTGTAGAGCATGAACCTACAGGAACGGGCCACCGCCTTGATGTTATTTGAGAACGACAGGGTGTTGTCCAGGATCACGCCAAGGTACTTAGCGCTCTGGGAGGAGGACACAATGGAGTTGTCAACCGTGATGGCGAGATCATGGAACGGGCAGTCCTTCCCCGGGAGGAAGAGCAGCTCCGTCTTGCCGAGGTTCAGCTTGAGGTGATGATCCGTCATCCACACTGATATGTCTGCCAGACATGCAGAGATGCGATTCGCCACCTGGTCGTCAGAAGGGGGAAAGGAGAAGATTAATTGTGTGTCGTCTGCATAGCAATGATAGGAGAGACCATGTGAGGTTATGACAGAGCCAAGTGACTTGGTGTATAGCGAGAATAGGAGAGGGCCTAGAACAGAGCCCTGGGGGACACCAGTGGTGAGAGCACGTGGTGAGGAGACAGATTCTCGCCACGCCACCTGGTAGGAGCGACCTGTCAGGTAGGACGCAATCCAAGCGTGGGCCGCGCCGGAGATGCCCAACTCGTGGAGGGTGGAGAGGAGGATCTGATGGTTCACAGTATCGAAGGCAGCCGATAGGTCTAGAAGGATGAGAGCAGAGGAGAGAGAGTTAGCTTTAGCAGTGCGGAGCGCCTCCGTGATACAGAGAAGAGCAGTCTCAGTTGAATGACTAGTCTTGAAACCTGACTGATTTGGATCAAGAAGGTCATTCTGAGAGATAGCGGGAGAGCTGGCCAAGGACGGCACGTTCAAGAGTTTTGGAGAGAAAAGAAAGAAGGGATACTGGTCTGTAGTTGTTGACATCGGAGGGATCGAGTGTAGGTTTTTTCAGAAGGGGTGCAACTCTCGCTCTCTTGAAGACGGAAGGGACGTAGCCAGCGGTCAGGGATGAGTTGATGAGCGAGGTGAGGTAAGGGAGAAGGTCTCCGGAAATGGTCTGGAGAAGAGAGGAGGGGATAGGGTCAAGCGGGCAGGTTGTTGGGCGGCCGGCCGTCACAAGACGCGAGATTTCATCTGGAGAGAGAGGGAGAAAGAGGTCAGAGCACAGGGTAGGGCAGTGTGAGCAGAACCAGCGGTGTCGTTTGACTTAGCAAACGAGGATCGGATGTCGTCGACCTTCTTTTCAAAATGGTTGACGAAGTCATCTGCAGAGAGGGAGGAGGGGGGGGGAGGGGGAGGAGGATTCAGGAGGGAGGAGAAGGTGGCAAAGAGCTTCCTAGGGTTAGAGGCAGATGCTTGGAATTTAGAGTGGTAGAAAGTGGCTTTAGCAGCAGAGACAGAAGAGGAAAATGTAGAGAGGAGGGAGTGAAAGGATGCCAGGTCCGCAGGGAGGCGAGTTTTCCTCCATTTCCGCTCGGCTGCCTGTCCTGGGGCTCTGTAGGGTGTGTTTGTGTTTGTGTTTGTGAACAGAGCCCCAGGACCAGCTTGCTTAGGGGACTCTTCTCCAGGTTCTCTCACTGTCTCTCTCTCTCTCTCTCTCTCTCTCTCTCTCTCTCTCTCTCTCTCTCTCTCTCTCTCTCTCTCTCTCTCTCTCGCTGTCTCTCTCTCTCGCTGTCTCTCTGTCTCTGTCTCTCTGTCTCTCTCTGTCTCTCTCTCGCTCTCTTGCTGTCTCTCTGTCTCTCTCTCTCTCTGTCTCTCTCTGTTGCACCCTCTCTTTCTATCCCTCTCCCCCTTGTCCGAAGTGGGGGAGGGGTTTATCAGCTTCTCAGGCTACACACACACACACACACACACACACACACACACACACACACACACACACACACACACACGCGCGAACCTCCAGAGTGAGTGAATCACAGTCGCTTTTCTAGCTGCCATTAGAATAGTAGTACCCGGAACAGGGTCTCTGGTCAGAATGAATAGTAGAACCCGGAACAAGGTCTCTGGTCAGAATGAATACTAGAACCCGGCACAGGGCCCATAGGTCTCTGGTCAGAATGAATACTAGAACCCGACACAGGGCCCATAGGTCTCTGGTCAGAATGAATAGTAGAACCCGACACAGGGCCCATAGGTCTCTGGTCAGAATGAATAGTAGAACCCGACACAGGGCCCATAGGTCTCTGGTCAGAATGAACCCGACACAGGGCCCATAGGTCTCTGGTCAGAATGAACCCGACACAGGGCCCATAGGTCTCTGGTCAGAATGAACCCGACACAGGGCCCATAGGTCTCTGGTCAGAATGAACCCGACACAGGGCCCATAGGTCTCTGGTCAGAATGAACCCGACACAGGGCCCATAGGTCTCTGGTCAGAAGTTGTGCAGGGAATACAGTGTTATTTGGAAAGGACACGATCTATGGCCTGGATGGGTTCATTAAAGTCTGAATCTTCATCATCCTCCTGGATGGGTTCATTAAAGTCTGATTCTTCATCATCCTCCTGGATGGGTTCATTAAATTCTGATTCTTCATCAGTCTCCTGGATGGGTTCATTAAAGTCTGATTCTTCATCATCCTCCTGGCTGGGTTCATTAAAGTCTGATTCTTCATCATCCTCCTGGATGGGTTCATTAAAGTCTGATTCTTCATCATCCTCCTGGCTGGGTTCATTAAAGTCTGATTCTTCATCATTCTCCTGGCTGGGTTCATTAAAGTCTGATTCTTCATCATTCTCCTGGCTTGGTTCATTAAAGTCTGATTCTTCATCATTCTCCTGGCTGGGTTCATTAAAGTCTGATTCTTCATCATCCTCCTGGATGGGTTCATTAAAGTCTTAGCTGTTGGGGAGGGTTTCTTCACTGTTACTACACTGTCTATCTGATTCTACATCATTCCTCTCTCTATGGTCAGGGATATTAACTAGCCTCTCTCTTTACTTCTCTCTTTCTCTCCCTCTCTCTCCCTCTCCCCTCTTTCTCTCCCTCTCCCCTCTCTTCCCCCCACCTCTCTCTCTCCACAATGCTATACTGAGGTGGAGGCTGTAGTGGTGGCTGTAGTGTTGGTGGCTGTAGTGGTGGCTGTAGTGGTGGTGGCTGTAGTGGTGGTGGCTGTAGTGGTGGTGGATGTAGTGGTGGTGGCTGTAGTGGTGGTGGATGTAGTAGTGGTGGCTGTAGTGGTGGTGGCTGTAGTGGTGGTGGATGTAGTGGTGGTGGCTGTAGTTGTGGTGGCTGTAGTGGTGGAGGCTGTAGTGGTGGTGGCTGTAGTAGTGGTGGCTGTAGTGGTGGTGGATGTAGTGGTGGCTGTAGTGGTGGTGGCTGTAGTGGGGGTGGATGTAGTGGTGGCTGTAGTGGTGGTGGCTGTAGTGGTGGTGGATGTAGTGGTGATGGCTGTATTGGTGGTGGATGTAGTGGTGGTGGCTGTAGTAGTGGTGGCTGAAGTGGTGGATGTAGTGGTGGTGGCTGTAGTGGTGGTGGTTGTAGTGGTGGATGTAGTGGTGGTGGCTGTAGTGGTGGATGTAGTGGTGGTGGCTGTAGTGGTGGAGGCTGTAGTGGTGGATGTAGTGGTGGTGGCTGTAGTGTTGGTGGCTGTAGTGGTGGATGTAGTCGTGGTGGCTGTAGTGGTGCTGGCTGTAGTTGTGAATGTAGTGGTGGCTGTAGTGGTACATGTAGTTGTGGTGGCTGTAGTGGTGGAGGCTGTAGTGGTGGATGTAGTCGTGGAGGCTGTAGTGGTGGATGTAGTGGTGGTGGCTGTAGTTGTGGATGTAGTGGTGGATGTAGTGGTGGTGGCTGTAGTGGTGGTGGCTGTAGTGGTGGTGGATGTAGTGGTGGTGGCTGTAGTGGTGGTGGCTGTAGTGGTGGCTGTAGTTGTGGATGTAGTGGTGGTGGCTGTAGTGGTGGCTGTAGTGGTGGTGGCTGTAGTGGTGGTGGCTGTAGTGGTGGTGGCTGTAGTGGTGGCTGTAGTTGTGGATGTAGTGGTGGATGTATTGGTGGCTGATGTGATGGCTGTAGTGGGGGTGGATGTAGTGGTGGATGTAGTTTTGGTGGCTGTAGTGGTGGATGTAGTGGTGGTGGCTGTAGTGGTGGTGGCTGTAGTTGTGGTGGCTGTAGTGGTGGATGTAGTGGTGGTGGCTGTAGTGGTGGATGTAGTGGTGGTGGCTGTAGTGGTGGCTGTAGTTGTGGTGGTTATAGTTGTGGATGTAGTGGTGGATGTAGTGGTGGCTGTAGTGTGGGTGGATGTAGTGGTGGATGTCGTGGTGGAGGCTGTAGTGGTGGATGTAGTGGTGGTGGCTGTTGTGGTGGCTGTAGTTGTGGATGTAGTGGTGGATGTAGTGGTGGTGGCTGTAATGGTGGCTGTAGTGGTGGTGGCTGTAGTGGGGGTGGATGTAGTGGTGGATGTAGTGGTGGTGGCTGTAGTGGGGTGGATGTAGTGGTGGAGGCTGTAGTTGTGGTGGCTGTAGTGGTGGATGTGGGTGGTGGTTATAGTTGTGGATGTAGTGGTGGATGTAGTGGTGGATGTATTGGTGGCTGTTGTGATGGCTGTAGTGTGGGTGGATGTAGTGGTGGATGTAGTGGTGGATGTCGTGGTGGAGGCTGTAGTGGTGGATGTAGTGGTGGATGTAGTGGTGGTGGCTGTTGTGGTGGCTGTAGTTGTGGATGTAGTGGTGGATGTAGTGGTGGTGGCTGTAATGGTGGCTGTAGTGTTGGTGGCTGTAGTGGGGGGTGGATGTAGTGGTGGTGGCTGTAGTGGGGTGGATGTAGTGGTGGATGTAGTGGTGGATGTAGTGGTGGAGGCTGTAGTTGTGGTGGCTGTAGTGGTGGATGTAGTGGTGGTGGCTGTAGTGGGGTGGATGTAGTGGTGGATGTAGTGGTGGAGGCTGTAGTTGTGGTGGCTGTAGTGGTGGATGTCGTGGTGGTGGTTATAGTTGTGGATGTAGTGGTGGATGTAGTGGTGGATGTATTGGTGGCTGTTGTGATGGCTGTAGTGTGGGTGGATGTAGTGGTGGATGTAGTGGTGGATGTCGTGGTGGAGGCTGTAGTGGTGGATGTAGTGGTGGATGTAGTGGTGGTGGCTGTTGTGGTGGCTGTAGTTGTGGATGTAGTGGTGGATGTAGTGGTGGTGGCTGTAATGGTGGCTGTAGTGGTGGTGGCTGTAGTGGGGGTGGATGTAGTGGTGGTGGCTGTAGTGGGGTGGATGTAGTGGTGGATGTAGTGGTGGATGTAGTGGTGGAGGCTGTAGTTGTGGTGGCTGTAGTGGTGGATGTCGTGGTGGTGGCTGTAGTTGTGGTGGCTGTAGTGGTGGATGTAGTGGTGGTGGCTGTAGTGGTGGTGGCTGTAGTTGTGGTGGCTGTAGTGGTGGATGTAGTGGTGGTGGCTGTAGTGGTGGTGGCTGTAGTGGTGGATGTAGTGGTGGATGTAGTGGTGGTGGCTGTAGTGGTGGCTGTAGTTGTGGTGGTTATAGTTATGGATTTAGTGGTGGATGTTGTGATGGCTGTAGTGTGGGTGGATGTAGTGGTGGATGTCGTGGTGGAGGCTGTAGTGGTGGATGTAGTGGTGGTGGCTGTTGTGGTGGCTGTAGTTGTGGATGTAGTGGTGGATGTAGTGGTGGTGGCTGTAATGGTGGCTGTAGTGGTGGTGGATGTAGTGGGGGTGGATGTAGTGGTGGATGTAGTGGTGGATGTAGTGGTGGAGGCTGTAGTTGTGGTGGCTGTAGTGGTGGATGTAGTGGTGGTGGCTGTAGTTGTGGTGGCTGTAGTGGTGGATGTAGTGGTGGTGGCTGTAGTGGTGGTGGCTGTAGTGGTGGATGTAGTGGTGGATGTAGTGGTGGTGGCTGTAGTGGTGGCTGTAGTTGTGGTGGTTATAGTTGTGGATGTAGTGGTGGATGTATTGGTGGCTGTTGTGATGGCTGTAGTGTGGGTGGATGTAGTGGTGGAGGCTGTAGTGGTGGATGTAGTGCTGAATGTAGTGGTGGTGGCTGTTGTGGTGGCTGTAGTTGTGGATGTAGTGGTGGTGGCTGTAATGGTGGCTGTAGTGGTGGTGGCTGTAGTGGGGGTGGATGTAGTGGTGGATGTAGTGGTGGATGTAGTGGTGGTGGCTGTAGTGGGGGTGGATGTAGTGGTGGATGTTGTGGTGGATGTTGTGGTGGAGGCTGTAGTGGTGGATGTAGTGGTGGTGGCTGTAGTGGTGGCTGTCATTGTGGTGGCTGTAGTGGTGGATGTAGTGGTGGATGTAGTGGTGGAGGCTGTAGTGGTGGTGGATGTAGTTGTGGTGGCGGCTGTAGTGGTGGTGGATGTAGTGGTGGTGGCTGTAGTGGTGGTGGCTGTAGTTGTGGTGGTGGCTGTAGTGGTGGTGGCTGTAGTTGTGTTGGTGGCTATAGTGGTGGTGGCTGTAGTGGTGGTGGCTGTAGTGGTGGTGGCTGTAGTGGTGGCGGCTGTAGTGGTGGATGTAGTGGTGGATGTAGTGGTGGATGTAGTGGTGGAGGCTGTAGTGGTGGTGGATGTAGTTGTGGGGGGCTGTAGTGGTGGTGGCTGTAGTGGTGGTGGCTGTAGTGGTGGTGGCTGTAGTGGTGGCGGCTGTAGTGGTGGTGGCTGTAGTGGTGGTGGCTGTAGTGGTGGTGGCTGTAGTTGTGTTGGTGGCTATAGTGGTGGTGGCTGTAGTGGTGGTGGCTGTAGTGGTGGTGGCTGTAGTGGTGGGTGGTGGCTGTAGTGGTGGTGGCTGTAGTGGTGGCTGTAGTTGTGGATGTAGTGGTGGTGGCTGTAGTGGTGGCTGTAGTGGTGATGGCTGTAGTGGGGGTGGATGTAGTGGTGGATGTAGTTTTGGTGGCTGTAGTGGTGGTGGCTGTAGTGGTGGTGGCTGTAGTTGTGGTGGCTGTAGTGGTGGATGTAGTGGTGGTGGCTGTAGTGGTGGTGGCTGTAGTGGTGGTGGTGGTGGATGTAGTGGTGGTGGCTGTAGTGGTGGCTGTAGTTGTGGTGGTTATAGTTGTGGATGTAGTGGTGGATGTAGTGGTGGATGTATTGGTGGCTGTTGTGATGGCTGTAGTGTGGGTGGATGTAGTGGTGGATGTAGTGGTGGATGTCTGGTGGAGGCTGTGGTGGTGGATGTAGTGGTGGATGTAGTGGTGGTGGCTGTAGTTGTGGATGTAGTGGTGGATGTAGTGGTGGTGGCTGTAATGGTGGCTGTAGTGGTGGTGGCTGTAGTGGGGGTGGATGTAGTGGTGGTGGCTGTAGTGGGGGTGGATGTAGTGGTGGATGTAGTGGTGGATGTAGTGGTGGTGGCTGTAGTGGTGGATGTCGTGGTGGTGGCTGTAGCTGTAGTGGTGGATGTAGTGGTGGTGGCTGTAGTGGTGGTGGCTGTAGTTGTGGTGGCTGTAGTGGTGGATGTAGTGGTGGTGGCTGTAGTGGTGGTGGCTGTAGTGGTGGATGTAGTGGTGGATGTAGTGGTGGTGGCTGTAGTGGTGGCTGTAGTTGTGGTGGTTATAGTTGTGGATTTAGTGGTGGATGTAGTGGTGGATGTATTGGTGGCTGTTGTGATGGCTGTAGTGTGGGTGGATGTAGTGGTGGATGTCGGGTGGAGGCTGTAGTGGTGGATGTAGTGGTGGATGTAGTGGTGGTGGCTGTTGTGGTGGCTGTGGTGGTGGTGGATGTAGTGGTGGTGGCTGTAATGGTGGCTGTAGTGGTGGTGGCTGTAGTGGATGTAGTGGTGGATGTAGTGGGGTGGATGTAGTGGTGGATGTAGTGGTGGAGGCTGTAGTGGTGGATGTAGTGGTGGTGGCTGTAGTGGTGGTGGCTGTAGTTGTGGTGGCTGTAGCTGGATGTAGTGGTGGTGGCTGTAGTGGTGGTGGCTGTAGTGGTGGATGTGTGGTGGATGTAGTGGTGGTGGCTGTAGTGGTGGCTGTAGTTGTGGTGGTTATAGTTGTGGATGTAGTGGTGGATGTAGTGGTGGATGTATTGGTGGCTGTTGTGATGGCTGTAGTGTGGGTGGATGTAGTGGTGGATGTAGTGGTGGATGTCGTGGTGGAGGCTGTAGTGGTGGATGTAGTGGTGGTGGCTGTTGTAGTGGCTGTAGTTGTGGATGTAGTGGTGGTGGCTGTAATGGTGGCTGTAGTGGTGGTGGCTGTAGTGGGGGTGGATGTAGTGGTGGATGTAGTGGTGGATGTAGTGGTGGTGGCTGTAGTGGGGTGGATGTTGGTGGAGGCTGTAGTGGTGGCTGTCATTGTGGTGGCTGTAGTGGTGGATGTAGTGGTGGATGTAGTGGTGGATGTAGTGGTGGAGGCTGTAGTGGTGGTGGATGTAGTTGTGGTGGCGGCTGTAGTGGTGGTGGATGTAGTGGTGGTGGCTGTAGTGGTGGTGGCTGTAGTTGTGGTGGTGGCTGTAGTGGTGGTGGCTGTAGTTGTGGTGGTGGCTGTAGTGGTGGTGGCTGTAGTGGTGGCGGCTGTAGTGGTGGATGTAGTGGTGGATGTAGTGGTGGATGTAGTGGTGGAGGCTGTAGTGGTGGTGGATGTAGTTGTGGGGGCGGCTGTAGTGGTGGTGGCTGTAGTTGTGTTGGTGGCTATGGTGGTGGTGGCTGTAGTGGTGGTGGCTGTAGTGGTGGTGGCTGTAGTGGTGGCGGCTGTAGTGGTGGTGGCTGTAGTGGTGGTGGCTGTAGTGGTAGTGGCTGTAGTTGTGTTGGTGGCTATAGTGGTGGTGGCTGTAGTGGTGGTGGCTGTAGTGGTGGATGTAGTGGTGGATGTAGTGGTGGAGGCTGTAGTGGTGGCGGCTGTAGTGGTGGTGGCTGTAGTGGTGGTGGCTGTAGTGGTGGTGGCTGTAGTTGTGTTGGTGGCTATAGTGGTGGTGGCTGTAGTGGTGGTGGCTGTAGTGGTGGTGGCTGTAGTGGTGGCGGCTGTAGTGGTGTTGGCTGTAGTGGTGGTGGCTGTAGTTGTGGTGGCTGTAGTTGTGGATGTAGTAGTGGATGTAGTGGTGGATGTATTGGTGTGATGGTTAGCTGAACGTGGGTACAAATTGCACCCTATTCCTTATATAGTGCATTGCTTTTGTCCAGAGCCCTTTCTATTAAATAGGGTGCCATTGGGGACGCATACTGTGGGGGGCAAGGAGAGGTCATGACAGGGAGGATTAGTTTGTAATATTGGAGAGATTAAAAAGGCACCCTTCTTTAAGCCCCCTGTCCCCCTGAACAGCTGTTCAGCTACATTCAGAGAGAGGGAGGAGACATAGAGAGAGAGGGGAGGGGAGAGAGGGAGTGGAGAGAGAGGAGACATAGAGAGAGAGAGGGAGGGGAGAGAGGGAGGGGGAGAGAGAGGGAGGAGACATAGAGAGAGAGGGGGAGGGGAGAGAGAGGGGGAGGGGAGAGAGAGAGAGAGAGAGAGAGAGAGAGAGGGGGAGAGGGAGGAGACATAGAGAGAGAGAGGGGAGGGGGAGGGGAGAGAGAGAGGGAGGAGACATAGAGAGAGAGAGGGGGAGAGAGAGGGAGAGAGAGAGAGAGAGAGAGAGGGGGGGGAGACATAGAGAGAGAGAGAGGGGGAGAGGTTGGAGAGAGAGAGAGAGAGAGGGGGAGGAGACATAGAGAGAGAGAGGGGAGGGGGAGAGAGAGAGAGAGAGAGAGAGAGAGAGAAGACAGAGGAGACAGAGAGAGAGAGAGAGAGCGAGAGAGTGAGAGAGACAGAGAGAGCGAGAGAGAGAGAGAGAGAGAGAGAGAGAGAGAGAGAGAGAGAGAGAGAGAGACAGAGAGAGAGAGAGAGAGAGTAGAGAGAGAGAGAGACAGAGAGAGAGAGAGAGAGAGAGAGTAGAGAGAGAGAGAGACAGAGAGAGAGAGAGCCCTAGAGAGAGAGAGTAGAGAGAGAGAGAGAGAGGCAGGGGGAAGAGAGAGAGGGGGGAGACATAGAGAGAGAGGGGGAGAGGGGAGAGAGAGAGAGAGAGGGAGGGGGAGAGAGAGAGAGAAAGAGAGAGAGAGCAACTGCCCTATCGTCATGCTGCCCTATCGTCATGCTGCCCTATCGTCATGCTGCCCTATTGTCATGCTGCCCTATTGTCATGCTGCCCTATTGTCATGCTGCCCTATCGTCATGCTGCCCTTTCATCATGCTGCCCTATTGTCATGCTGCCCTATTGTCATGCTGCCCTATCGTCATGCTGCCCTATCGTCATGCTGCCCTATTGTCATGCTGCCCTATCGTCATGCTGCCCTTTCATCATGCTGCCCTATTGTCATGCTGCCCTATCGTCAGCCCATCGTCATGCTGCCCTATCGTCAGCCCATCGTCATGCTGCCCTATCGTCATGCTGCCCTATCGTCAGCCCATCGTCATGCTGCCCTATCGTCATGCTGCCCTATTGTCATGCTGCCCTATCGTCAGCCCATCGTAATGCTGCCCTATCGTCAGCCCATCGTCATACTGCCCTATCGTCATGCTGCCCTATTGTCATGCTGCCCTATCGTCATGCTGCCCTATTGTCATGCTGCCCTATTGTCATGCTGCCCTATCGTCATGCTGCCCTATTGTCATGCTGCCCTATTGTCATGCTGCCCTATCGTCATGCTGCCCTATCGTCATGCTGCCCTATCGTCATGCTGCCCTATCGTCAGCTCATCATCATGCCCAAGCTCTTATCCATATTCCTCTCTGTTTAAGAAATGCTTTTTAAGAAGCTCCATTTTGACACATCCGTCCAAAACATGACCTTTGCCCGAGAGGAACTTTTAAAGAGTGCATGACCCACACTTCTTGTTTACAGCAAGCTCAACCAACACAGTCACACACCTTTGTTTGTAAAGCAGTGCTCCTCTGTGCTGATGAAGAGCCGGGGGAATCCTTGCCACACACCCGTGCCCCCGGCCTCTCTCTCACACAAACATGTACAAACACAAATACTCTCAGGCACTAGCACTAGGCTGAGACGTGCTGTTGGTTTAGTTCACACGGCCTGCACTGAAGGACTCTGTTCTGGTATGTTATTCTGTTCTTCACTCATGTGTCTCAATATGGCTATCCACTTCTCTCCTCTCCTCTCCTCTCCTCTCCTCTCCTCTTCTCTTCTCTTCTCTTCTCTTCTCTTCTCTTCTCTTCTCTTCTCTTCTCTTCTCTTCTCTTCTCTCCTCTCCTCTCCTCTCCTCTCCTCTCCTCTCCTCTTCTCTCCTCTCCTACCATTCCTCTCCTCTCCTCTCCACTTCTCTCCTCTTCTCTCCTCTCCTACCATTCCTCTCCTCTCCTCTCCACTTCTCTCCTCTTCTCTCCTCTCCTCTCCTACCATTCCTCCTCTCCTCTCCTCTCCTCTCCTCTCCTCTCCCTCTCCTCTCCTCTCCTCTCCTCTCCTCTCCTATCCTCTCCTCTCCTCTCCTCTCCTCTCCTCTCCTCTCCTATCCTCTCCTCTCCTCTCCCATCCTACCATTCCTCTCCTCTCCTCTCCCATCCTCTCCTACCATTCCTCTCCTCTCCTCTCCTCTCCTCTCCTCTCCTCTCCTCTCCTCTCCTCTCCTCTCCTACCATTCCTCTCCTCTCCTCTCCTCTCCCTCTCCTCTCCTCTCCTACCATTCCTCTCCTCTCCTCTCCTAATCTCTTCTCTCCACTCCTATTCTCTTCTCTCCTCTCCTCTCTCTCCTCTGCTCTGCTCTCAGTTCAGGTCATTAGTCAACCAAATATATTTGTGTTAGGGCTTTCTCTCTCTGTCTCCCCCCCTTTCTCTCCCCCCTCTCTCTCTTTCTAACTCTCTCTAACTCTCTCTCAATTCAATTTCATTTTAAATGTAAGGGCTTTATTGCTATGGGGAATGTATTTTATGTTACATTGCCAAAGCAAGTGAAGTAAATAGTAAACAAAAGTGAAATAAACTATACTATTACCGGTAAACATCACACTTCTAATTTTTTTTTTTTTTAAGTGCAAATAGTTTAAGTACAAAAGGGAAAATAAATAGACATAAATATGGGTTGTATTTACAATGGTGTTTGTTCTTCACCTTTTCTTGTGACAACAGGTCACACATCTTGCTGCTGTGATGGCACACTGTGGTATTTCCCCCAGTAGATATGAGAGTTTATCAATATTGGATTTGTTTTCTAATTCTTTGTGGGTCTCTGTAATCTGAGGGAAATATGTGTCTCTAATATGGTCATACATTGGGCAGGAGGTTAGGAAGTGCAGCTCAGTTTCCACCTCATTTTGTGGCCAGTGTGCTCCTAACCTGTCTTCTCTTGAGAGCCATGTCTGTCTACGGCGGCTATGCTTACTGAGTCTGTACATAGTCAAAGCTTTCCTTAAGTTTGGGTCAGTCACAGTGGTCAGGTATTCTGTGTACTCTCTGTGTAGGGTCAGTCACAGTGGTCAGGTATTCTGTGTACTCTCTGTGTAGGGTCAGTCACAGTGGTCAGGTATTCTGTGTACTCTCTGTGTAGGGCCAAATAGCATTTTAGTTTGCTCAGATCTTTTGTTAATTCTTTCCAATGTGTGAAGTAATTTTCTCATGATTTGGTTGGGTCTAATTGTGTTTGCTGTCCTGGGGCTCTGTGGGGTGTGTTTGTGAACAGAGCCCCAGGACCAGCTTGCTTAGGGGACTCTCTACAGGTTCATCTCTCTGTAGGTGATGGCTTTGTTATGGAAGGTTTGGGAATCGCTTCCTTTTAGGTGGTTGTAGAATGGAACGTTGTATTCTGGATATTGATCATTAGCGGGTGTCGGCTTAATTCTGCTCTGCGTGCACTAATTTGGTGTTTTGCGTTGTACACGGAGGATATTTTTTTTCAGAATTCTGCATGCAGAGTCCGAGTTTGGTGTTTGTCCCATTTTGTGAATTCTTGGTTGGTGAGCGGACCCCAGACCTCACAACCATAAAGGGCAATGGGTTCTATAACTGATTCAAGTATTTTTAGCCAGATCCTAATTGGTATATAAAATGTTATGTTCCTTTTGATGGCATAGAATGCCCTTCTTGCCTTGTCTCTCAGCTCATTCACAGCTTTGTGGAAGTTACCTGTGGTTTCTAGATGGAATTTGTATTTGTGGTCCTGGCAACTGGACCTTTTTTGGAACACCATTATTTTTGTCTTACTGAGATTTACTGTCAGGGCCCAGGTCTGACAGAATCTGTGCATAAGATCTTGGTGCTGCGGTCGGCCCTCCTTCGTTGGTGACAGAAGCACCAGATCATCAGCAAACAGTAGACATTTGACTTCAGATTCTAGTAGGGTGAGGCCGGGTGCTGCAGACTTTTCTCGTGCCCTCGCCAATTCGTTGACGTACATGTTGAAGAGGATGGGGCTTAAGCTGCATCCCTGTCTCACCCCACGGCCCTGTGGAAAGAAATGTTTTTTGCCAATTTTAACCACGCACTTGTTGTTTGTGTACATGGATTTTATAATGGTTGTATGTTTTTCCCCCAACACCACTTTCCATCAATTTGTATAGCAAACCATCATGCCAAATTGAGTCAAAAGCTTTTTTTAAATCAACAAAGCATGAGAAAACTGCCTTTGTTTTGGTTTGTTGGTTTGTCAATTAGGGTGTGCAGGGTGAATACGTGGTCTGTCCTACGGTAATTTGGTAAAAAGCCAATTTGACATTTACTCAGTACGTGGTTTTCAATTCAGGAAATGTATGAGTCTGCTGTTAATAATAATGCAGAGGATTTTCCCAAGGTTACTGTTGACACATATTCCACGGTAGTTATTGGGGTCAAATTTATCTCCACTTTTGTGGATTGATGTGGTCCTTTGTTCCAAATATTGGGGAAAATGCCAGAGCTGAGGATGATGTTAAAGAGTTTAAGTATAGCCAAATGTAATTTGTGGTCTGTATATTTTATCCTTTCATTGAGGATACCATCCACACTACAGGCCTTTTTGAGTTGGAGGGTTTGTATTTTGTCCTGTAGTTCTCTCTCTCTCTCTCTCTCTCAATTCAATTCAAGGGGCTTTATTGGCATGGGAAACATGTGTTAACATTGCCACAGCAAGTGAGGTAGATAATATATAAAGTGAATATATAATCTCTCTCTCTCTCTCTCTCTCTCTCTCTATCTATCTATCTATCTATCTATCTATCTATCTATCTATCTATCTATCTCTCTCTCTCTGTGTGTGTCTCTCTCTCTCTCTCTCTCTCTCTGTGTGTGTCTCTCTCTCTCTCTCTCTCTCTCTCTCTCTCTGTCTCTCTCTCATCTACTGTAGCTGTGACTGTATTGTTATCACACCACAGCCAGACAGTGACCCTCTATTCCCGACCGCCTGGCCAGCTGGGACAAATGTAATTGGATAAGATTCATGGCTCAAGCGTTTTAGCGAATTAAAAATAACCTGATTGGTTTGGAACACTGACATTATCTCGGACATGTAGGGACATGTAGTTTTATTGTTGGAATCAATGGTGGATGTTAAGACGAAAGCCAAGCGATGTGAACTGTATGCCAGTGAATATATGCTTTCTCTGCAGTTTTCTTGAGTTCTCTTTGTTAGCTTTGTGCTGTGTGTGTGTGTGTGTGTGTGTGTGTGTGTGTGTGTGTGTGTGTGTGTGTGTGTGTGTGTGTGTGTGTGTGTGTGTGTGTGTGTGTGTGTGTTGTGTGTGTGTGTGTTGTGTGGTGTGTGTGTGTGTGTGTGCCCACAGCACAAACTCATGATGCATCACATGACTTATCCTCTGTCCATGTCCCCCTCTTCACTTTCTCCATGTAGGTTATCTATTCAATCTCTACTCCCTCTCTCCCTCCTTCTCTCTCTCCCTCCCTCTCTCCTTCCCTCTCTCTTTCCTCCCTCTCTTCCTCCCTCTCGCCCTCCCTCTTTCCCTCCCTTTCTCTCTTTCCTCTCTCCCTCCCTCTCTCCTCCCTCTCCCTCCCTCTCTACTCCCTCTCTCCCTCCCTCTCTCCTTCCCTCTCTCTCTCCCTCCATCTCTACTCCCTCCCTCTCTCCTTCCCTCCCTCTCTCCTCCCTCTCTCTCTCTCCCTCCCTCCCTCCCTCCCTCTCTCTCCCTCCCACTCTCCTCCCTCTCTCCCTCCCTCTCTCTCTGTCTCTCTTCATCTGCACCAACAAGTTCAGTGTGTCCACAAACACAGTTTGTTGTGGTAGGGCTGAGTGCTTGTGTTTCAAGGGAGGGAAATTGGATTGTAGTGAGAGTGGATCGGTGGTGTGGAATTGTGTAGAGTAGAGTAGGGTAGAGTCGTGAATAGACAATGTCAAGCTGAGCAGTACACAGTCAGCGAGCCAGCCAGCCGGTCAGCTAGTCAGTAAATCAGTGAGTCAGTCAGTCAATCAATCAGTTAATCAGTCAGACAGTCAGTCACTCAGTCAGTTAATCAGTCAGTCAGTCAGTGAGTTAATCAGTCAGTCAGTCAGTTAATCAGTCAGTCAGACAGTCAGTCAGTCAATCTATCAATCAGTTAATCAGTCAGACAGTGAGACAGTCAGACAGTCAGACAGTCAGTCAGACAGTCAGTCAGTTAATCAGTCAGTCAGACAGTCAGTCAGGCAGTCAGTGAGTTAATCAGTCAGTCAGTGAGTTAATCAGTCAGTCAGACAGTCAGTCAGGCAGTCAATCAATCAATCAGTTAATCAGACAGTCAGACAGTCAGTCAGTCAGTCAGTCAGTTAATCAGTCAGACAGTCCGTCAGTCAGATAGTCAGACAGTCAGTCAGTCAGTCAGTCAGTCAGTCAGTTAATCAGTCAGGCAGTCAGTTAATCAGTCCGTCAGTTAATCAGTCAGTCAGTCAGTCAGTGTGTGAGGGGTACGTTCCTGTGTGTTCATGTCCATGTGTGTGTTAATCTTTCTCAGTACACAGGCCCTATCCCGGCAGACGGCGAGTCTCCCGTGGCTGTCAGCGAGATGCCGCCCAGCCGGGCTCGACGGCAGACCAACACACAGAGACCGAACACATGCTGCTTCTGCTGGTGTTGCTGCTGTAGCTGCTCATGGTAGGTCCCTGTCCTCCCTCTTTCAAGTAACAGAGGGTACGACCCTGTCCCCCCCTCTTTCAAGTTGTAGAGGGTACAACCCTGCCCCCCCTCTCTCAAGTTGTAGAGGGTACGACCCTGTCCCCCCCCTCTCTCAAGTAGTAGCGGGTACGACCCTGCCGCCCCCCCCCATCTTTCAGTACAACCCTGTCCCCCTCTCTCAAGTTGTAGAGGGTACGACCCTGTCCCCCTCTCTCAAGTTGTAGAGGGTACGACCCTGTCCCCCTCTCTCAAGTTGTAGAGGGTACGACCCTGTCCCCCCTCTCTCAAGTTGTAGAGGGTACGACCCTGTCCCCCCTCTCTCAAGTTGTAGAGGGTATGACCCTGTCCTCCCTCTTTTCAAGTAGCAGAGGGTACGACCCTGTCCCCCCCCCTTTCAAGTAGTAGAGGGTATGACCCTGTCCCCCCCTCTCTCAAGTAGTAGGGGTATGACCCTGTCCCCCTCTCTCAAGTTGTAGAGGGTACGATCCTGTCCCCCCTCTCTCAAGTTGTAGAGGGTACGACCCTGTCCCCCCCTCTCTCAAGTTGTAGAGGGTACCCTGTCCCCCCTCTCTCAAGTTGTGTCCCCTCCTCTCTCAAGTTGTAGAGGGTGTCCCCCATCTTTCAGTACCCTGTCCCCCCTCTCTCAAGTAGGGTACGAGCCCCCTCTCTCAAGGGTAGAGGGTATGACCCTGTCCCTTCCCATCTTTCAGTACAACCCTGTCCCCCCATCTCTCAAGTTGTAGAGGGTACGACCCTGTCCCCCCCTCTCTCAAGTTGTAGAGGGTACGACCCTGTCCCCCTCTCTCAAGTTGTAGAGGGTACGACCCTGTCCCCCCCATCTTTCAGTACAACCCTGTCCCCCATCTCTCAAGTTGTAGAGGGTACAACCCTGTCCCCCTGCCCCCCCCCTCTCTCAAGTTGTAGAGGGTACGACCCTGTCCCTTGTAGAGGGTATGACCCTGTCCCCCTCTCTCAAGTTGTAGAGGGTATGACCCCCCTCTCTCAAGTCCCCCCCCCCCCTCTCTCAAGTTGTAGAGAGGTTGTAGAGGGTACCCTGTCCCCCTCTCTCAAGTTGTAGAGGGTATGACCCCCCCCTGTCCCCTGTCCCCCCTCTCAAGTTGTAGAGGGTATGACCCTGTCCCCCCTCTCTCTCAAGTTGTAGAGGGTACGACCCTGTCCCCCCCTCTCTCAAGTTGTAGAGGGTACGACCCTGTCCCCCTCTCTCAACTTGTAGAGGGTACGACCCTGTCCCCCCCTCTCAAGTTGTAGAGGGTACGACCCTGCCCCCCCTCAAGTCTCTCAAGTTGTAGAGGGTACGACCCTGTCCCCCCTCTCTCAAGTTGTAGAGGGTACCCTGCCCCCCCCCTCTCAAGTTGTAGAGGGTACAACCCTGTCCCCCTCTCAACTTGTAGAGGGTACCCTGTCCCTGCCCCCTCTCTCAAGTTGTAGAGGGTACGACCCTGTCCCCCCCTCTCTCAAGTTGTAGAGGGTACAACCCTGTCCCCCCCTCAAGTTGTAGAGGGTACAACCCCTGGTACAACCTGTCCCCCCTCTCTCAAGTTGCAGAGGTGTCTCCCCTCTCTCAAGTTGTAGAGGGTACGACCCTGTCCCCCCTCTCTCAGTTGTAGAGGGTACGACCCTGTCCCCCCCATCTCTCAAGTTGTAGAGGGTATGACCCTGTCCCCCTCTCTCAAGTTGTAGAGGGTACGACCCTGTCCCCCCCCTCTCTCAAGTAGTAGTCCCCCCTCTCAAGTTGGGTACGACCCTGTCCCCCTCTCTCAAGTTGTAGAGGGTACGACCCTGTCCCCCTCTCAAGTTGTAGAGGGTATGACCCTGTCCCCCCCTCTCTCTGTCCCCCTCTCTCAGTTGTAGAGGGTAACGTACCCCCTGTCCCCCTCTCTCAAGTTGTAGAGGGTACGACCCTGTCCCCCCTCTCAAGTCAGAGGGTTGTCCCCCTCTCTCAAGTTG
>NC_088402.1:91265597-91320597 GCF_034236695.1 Oncorhynchus nerka | reverse complement strand
ACATTTTCTAAACGGTTTAAAACAAAAATAAAAACGATTTCTATGCAGTGCCACATGTGTACTTAGAGGAGTAAAAGTGAATATATTCACATTTCCCATAATGCAACACTAGGTCGAGGACTATACATCCTGTTAGCACGTTTCGTACAGACGTTGGCAAGCACTCAATTGTAATTTTTTAAGGACCTCAATGTTATACAATTGTATAATTTATATAAATGTACATATAGGGCCTAATATATAACAACCCCCCCCCACCGCGTCCAACCAAAAAAAGCTAAAAGTGTCAAAAAAGTAAGCCATTAGGGTTAGTAATGCATATAAAGCATATAATAATGCATATTTTTGGGGGGCTTGCCAATGCATTGATTTTCAAATCATTATTATATTGTAAACTGTGTGAGGATAACGTGGACTTGCCTGACTAAATAGATTGGATGCATGGTTATTGTTCTGTGTCTTCTGATGGCGACGCAGGCACACATAATAAAGCACGTGAATATTGGTAGCATTAAAACCTCTCCATGTGATTGTCACCATCGCTGTTTTTTTTTTTATAAATAGAAAGTGACCCCCCACCCCCAAAAAAAGGATTTGTACGGAAAGCCAAGTTGAAGTCAACATTAGATGCTGTCGTCGTCATAACAACCGCACGTGGGTTTCACCTTAAATTAACAGGGTAGCCAACAACCCTTCAATTGAAGCGTCGGGACACAAATGAACGGGGTCAAAGACTGATCAACAATGAAATCACAGATAATTATAAGGGAGCAGGAGAGAACTTATACATTGCTTTCAATAATTACAATATCTTTTCAGGCATCTAATTGAGGAAATGTCTGATTTTTCAAAAGTAGGCCTATTCCCAGTACTTGAATTTCTGAGCTCCAAATTCAAGTTCAGGGAGGCTACTTCACGCTGCTTGTATTGCAGGTGTAACATGGAAACCAGAAATCTATTTGTCTTTTCATTACCAGATCATATTGTCAATAAGATCACTAGGCTATCACTAGGCTATGTGATGTGTTGTCGTTATATCCAGAATAATTCATAGGAATGATCAAGTCAATGTAAATCAAATCAATGTAAATATGTCGGGTAGTCGTTTGATTAATTGTTCAACAGTCTTATGGCTTGTTTGCTATAAGACTGTTGTTTAGGAGCCTCTTGGACCTAGACTGTTCCGGTACCGCTTGCTGTGCGGTAGCCGAGAGAAAAGTCTATGACTTGGGGGTAGAAGCTGTTTAGAAGCCTCTTGGACCTAGACATGGCGTTCCGGTACCGCTTGCTGTGCGGTAGCCGAGAGAACAGTCTATGACTAAGGTAGCGGAGTCTTTGACAATTTTTAAGGCCTTCCTCTGATACCGCCTGGTATTGAGGTCCTGGATGGCAAGAATCTTGGTCCCGGTGGTGTACTGGGCCGTACGCACTACCCTCTGAAGTGTCATGCGGTCGGAGGCCGAGCAGTTGCCATACCAGGCGGTGATGTACTGGGCCGTTCTCACTACCCTCTGTAGTGCCTTTTGGTCGGAGGTCGAGCAGTTGCCATACCAGGCAGTGGTGCAACCCGTCAGGATGCTCTCAATGGTGCAGCTGTAAAACCTTTTCAGGATTTGAGGACCGATGCTAAATCTTCTCAGTCTCCTGAGGGAGAATAGGCTTTGTCGTGCCCTCTTCACGACTGTCATGGTGTGCTTCGACCATGTTAGTTTGTTGGTGATGTGAACGCCAAGGAACTTGAAGCTCTCAACCGGCTCCACTACAGCCCCATCGATGAGAATGGGGGCGTTCTCCATCCTTCTTTTCCTGTAGTCCACAATCATCTCCTTTGTCTTGATCACGTTGAGGGAGAGGTTGTTGTCCTTGCACCACACGGTCAGGTCTCTGACCTCCTCCCTATAGGCTGTCTCATCGTTGTCTGTGATCAGGCCTACCACTGTTGTCATCAGCAAACTTAATGATGGTGTTGGAGTCATGCCTGGTCGTGCAGTCATGAGTAAACAGGGAGTACAGCAGGGGACTGAGCACGCACCCCTGAGGTGCCCCCATGTTGAGGATCAGCGTGGCGGATGTGTTGTTGCCTACCCTTACCACCCGGGGGCCGTCTGGAAGTCCAGGTTCCAGTTTGCAGAGGGAGGTGTCACAGGGCCCTTAGCTTAGTGATGAGCTTTGAGGGCACTATGGTGTTGTACGCTGAGTTATAGTCAATGAACAGCATTCTCACATAGGTGTTCCTTTTGTCCAGGTGTGGTATTTGGTATTTTATTAGGACCCATTAGCTGTTGCAAAAGCAGCGGCTACTCTTCCTGGGGTCCACACAGAACACAGAACACAGAACACAAAACATGAAACAATACAGAATGACATCATACAGAACATCAATAGACAAGAACAGCTCAAGGACAGAACTACATACGTTTTATTTTAAAGGCACACGTAGCCCACATACCAATGCATACACACACAAACTATCTGGGTCAAATAGCCCACATACCAATGCATACACACAAACTATCTGGGTCAAATAGCCTACATATCAATACATACACACAAACTATCTGGGTCAAATAGCCTACATATCAATACATACATACAGTATATAGGTCAAATAGCCTACATATCAATGCATACACACAAACTATCTAGGTCAAATAGGGGAGAGGCGTTGTGCCGTGAGGTGTTGCTTTATCTGTTTTTTGAAACCAGGTTTGCTGTTTATTTGTTCAATATGAGATGGAAGTAAATTCCATGCAATAAGGGTTCTATATAATTCTCTACGCTTTCTTGAATTATTTCTGGATTTTGGGACTGTGAAAAGACCCCTGGTCTGGTAAGTGTGTATGTCAGAGCTGTGTGTAAGTTGACTATGCAAACAATTTGGGATTTTCAGCACATTAAGGTTTCTTATAAAAAGAAGAAGTGATGCAGTCAGTCTCTCCCCAACTCTTAAAACTTCTTAGGGCTGAAATCCCGTTAACGGGGTCGATATGACAACATCCAGTGAATGTCTACGGTGCCAAATTCAAAACAACAGAAATCTCATAATTAAAATTCCTCAAACATACAAGTATTTCACACCATTTTAAAGATACACTTCTTATTAATCCCACCCCAGTGTCCGATTTCAAGCTTTATGGCGAAAGCACCCCAGCGATTATGTTAGGTCAGAGCCAAGTCACAGAAAAACACAGCCATTTTTCCAGCCAAAGAGAGGAGTCACAAAAATCAGAAATAGAGATAGAATGAATCACTAACCTTTGATGATCTTCATCAGATGACACTCATCAGTTGACACTCAGATGACACTGATGACATTCATCAGATGACACTCACATCAAACGATGTATAGAATCAATCTTTAGGATGTTTTTAAACATAAATCTTCAATAATGTCCCCAACCGGAGAATTCCTTTGTCTCTAGAATTGCGATGGAACAGAGCTCGCTCTCAGGTGAATGAGCGTCACAAGCTCAAGGCATTCTGGCAGACCTCTGACTCATTCCCCTCTCATTCGACCTCACAGTAGAAGCATCAATCAAGGTTCTAAAGTCGGTTGACATCTAGTGGAAGCCGTAGGAAGTGCAACATGACCAATATCCCACTGTATCTTCAATAGGGAATGGGTTGAAAAATGACCAACCTCAGATTTCCCACTTCCTGGTTGGATTTTTCCTCAGGTTTTTGCCTGTCATATGAGTTCTGTTATACTCATAGACATCATTCACACACTATCCAATACTAATAATACTACTATACTAATACTATGCATATATTAGCAACTGGGACTGAGTAGCAGGCAGTTTACTCTGGGCACCTCTGGGCACCTTATTCATCCAAGCTACTCAACACTGCCCCCAGCCATAAGAAGACTCTTAACCTAGAGAGACTGGCATGCATGGCATTTATATCATCCTTTTGATTACAATTAAGAGAAAAACAAGGCACTTTGTTCTGGGCCAGCTGCAGCTTAACTAGGTCTTTCCTTGCAGCACTGGACCACCACTGGACAATAATCACGATTAGACAAGACTAGAGCCTGCAGAACTTGCTTTTTGGAGTGTGGTGTCAATAAAGCAGAGCATCTCTTTATTACGGACAGACCTCTCCCCATCTCTTTATTACGGACAGACCTCTCCCCATCTCTACAACCATTGAATCTATAGGTTTTGACTATGACAGTTTACAATCTAAGGTAACACCAATTAATTTAGTCTCCTCAACTTGTTCAACAGCCACACTATTCATTACCAGATTCAGCTGAGGTCTAGCCCTTAAGGAATGATTTGTACCAAATACAATGCTCTTAGTTTTAGAGATGTTCAGGGCCAGTTTATTACTGGCCACCCATTCCAAAACAGACTGCAACTCTTTGTTAAGGGTTTCAGTGACTTCATTAGCTGTGGTTGCTGATGCGTATATGGTTGAATCATCAGCATACATGGACACACATGCTTTGTTTCATGCCAGTGGTAGGTCATTGGTAAAAATAGAAAAAGAGTAGAGGGCCTAGAGATCTGCCCTGCGGTACACCACACTTTACATGTTTGACATTAGAGAAGCTTCCATTAATGAAAACCTTTTGAGTTCTGTTAGATAGATAGCTCAGAATCCACATTATGGCAGAGGTTGAAAAGCCATAACATATAGGTTTTTTCAACAACAAGTTATGGTCAATCATATCAAAGGCTGAAATCTAACAGTACATCTCCCACAATCTTCTTCTTATTGATTTTCTTCAATTTCCTTCAACTAATCATCAGTCAGTGCAGTGTCAGTACATGTTGAGTGCCCTTTTCTATAAGCATGTTGAAAATATGTTGTTCATTTGTTTACAGAGAAATAGCATTGTATTTGGTCAAACACCATTTTTTACAACCATTTGTCTAAGAGCTGGAGCTAAGCTGATAGGTTGTATAAGATCTCCTAAACCTGTGCTAACCCCAGACCTTTTTTCAGTGTACAGTGCATACGGGAAAGCATTCAGATCCCCTTCAGGGGCAGAATGGCAGATTTGTACCTTGTCAGCTCGGGGGTTTGAACTTGCAACCTTCCGGTTACTAGTCCAACACTCTAACCGCTAGGTTACCCTGCCACCTCTACACTCTAACCACTAGGCTACCCTGCCACCTCTACACTCTAACCACTAGGCTACCCTGCCGCCTGGCCCTGCGGCCTTGTAAATGCTGACCTGTTTAAAAGTCTTACTCACATCGGCTGCGGAGAGCGTGATCACACAGTTGTCCGGAACAGCTGATGCTCTCATGCATGTTTGCCTCAAAGCGAGCATAGCATATTTAGCTCGTCTGGTAGGTTCGTGTCACTGGGAAGCTCTCGGCTGACGATTTTGGACATTCATCAAGACACCAACCAGGTGTTCTACAGGTGTGTCAAAGCTGGTACCAAGAGACTGAAAAACAGCTTCTATCTCAAGGCCAGTAGACTGTTAAACAGCTTCTATCTCAAGGCCAGTAAAGCTTCTATCTCAAGGCCAGTAGACTGTTAACCTCTTAAGTCGACCCGACACGCATGCGTCCCATCTAGCCATCTTGAAATGCAAATGCGCTACGCTAAATGCTAATAGCACTCGTTAAAACTCAAACGTTCATTAAAACACACATGCAGGGTACTGAATTAAAGCTACACTCGTAGTGAATCCAGCCAACAAGTCAGATTTTTAAAATGCTTTTCGGCGAAAGCATGAGAAGCTATTATCTGATAGCATGCAACACCCGAAATACCTGAAGGGGACGTAAAACAAAATAATTAGCATAGCCGGCGCTACACAAATGACGTTGCGTTTTAAAACTGTGTTTTTTCCTGGATCACACACTCTTCATAGATCGATATTTAGGGTATATATGGACCGATTTAATCGAAAAAAAGACCCTATAGTGATGTTTATGGGACATCTAGGAGTGCCAACAAAGAAGATCGTCAAAGGTAATGAATGTTTTATATTTTATTTCTGCGTTTTGTGTAGCGCCGGGTCGACTTAAGAGGTTAACAACACTGTCATCTCAGATTTTCAAAATATGCTTCTCAACCATAGAAAAACAAGCATTTGTGTAACAGTATTGATAGCCTAGCATAGGATTATGCCTGCATTCAGCATGCAACATTTTCACAAAAACCAGAAAAGCATTCAAATAAAATAATTTACCTTTGAAGAACTTCAGAGGTTTTCAATGAGGAGACTCTCAGTTAGATAGCAAATGTTCAGTTTTTACAAAAAGATTATTTGTGTTGACAAATCGCTCCATTTTGTTCATCACATTTGGGTAAGAAAAAAAAGAAAATTAAGTCATTAAAACGCGAACTTTTTTTCCAAATTAACTCCATAATATCGACAGAAACCTGGCGCATTCACAGCCATAAGACATTGGAACACAGCGCCTTCAGAATCTGGGGCATTTCCTGTATGAAACTTCATCTTGGTTTCGCCTGTAGCCTTAGTTCTGGGGCACTCACAGATAATATCTTTGCAGTTTTGGAAACGTCAGAGTTTTGTCTTTCCAAGGCTGTCAATTACATGCATAGTCGAGCATCTTTTCGTGACAAAATATCTTGTTTAAAACGGGAACGTTTTTTATCCAAAAATGTAAAGAGCGCCCCCTATCTCGAAGAAGTTAAACAGCTTCTATCTCAAGGCCAGTAGACTGTTAAACAGCCATCACTAACATACAGCCATCACTGCCAACATACAGACTCAAATCACTGGCCACTTTAATAAATTGATTTAATAATGGGATCCTTTTGAAGCTTCGAGTCTGTTAATCAGCATGACAGAGTGATTTCCAGCCTTGTCCTCATCAACACTCACACCTGTGTTAACGAGAGAATCACTGACATGTCAGCTGGTCCTTTTGTGGCAGGGCTGAAATGCAGTGGATTTGTTTTTGGGGGATTCAGTTCTTTTGCATGGCAAAGAGGGACTTTGCAATTAATTGCAATTCATCTGATCACTATTCATAACATTCTGGAGTATATGCAAATTGCCATCATACAAACTGAGGCAGCAGACTTGGTGAAAATTAATATTTGTGTCATTCTCAAAACGTTTATCCACGACTGTACATAGAGCCATGACTACATGGAACTCTATTCCACAGTACTACATAGAGCCATGACTACATGGAACTCTATTCCACAGTACTACATAGAGCCATGACTACATGGAACTCTATTCCACAGTACTACATAGAGCCATAACTACATGGAACTCTATTCAACAGTACTACATAGAGCCATGACTACATGGAACTCTATTCCACAGTACTACATAGAGCCATGACTACATGGAACTCTATTCCACAGTACTACATAGAGCCATGACTACATGGAACTCTATTCAACAGTACTACATAGAGCCATGACTACATGGAACTCTATTCCACAGTACTACATAGAGCCATGACTACATGGAACTCTATTCTACAGTACTACATAGAGCCATGACTACATGGAACTCTATTCCACAGTACTACATAGAGCCATGACTACATGGAACTCTATTCAACAGTACTACATAGAGCCATGACTACATGGAACTCTATTCCACAGTACTACATAGAGCCATGACTACATGGAACTCTATTCTACAGTACTACATAGAGCCATGACTACATGGAACTCTATTCCACAGTACTACATAGAGCCATGACTACATGGAACTCTATTCCACAGTACTACACAGAGCCATGACTACATGGAACTCTATTCCACATCAAGTAACTGACACAAGCAGTGAAATTAGATTTTAAAAAACAGATTTAAAAAACACCTTATGGAACAGCGGGGACTGTGAAGCAACACAAACATAGGCACAGACACATGCACACACACACACACACACACACACACACACACACACACACTCACACACACACACACACACACACACACACACTATAACATACGCACTATACATACACATGGATTTAGTACTGTAGATATGTGGTAGTGGTGGCGTAGGGGCCTGAGGGCACACAGTGTGTTGTGAAATCTGTGAATGTATTATAATGTTTTTAAAATTGTATAAACTGCCTTAATTTTTGTGGGACCCCAGAAAGAGTAGCTGCTGCTTTGGCATCAGCTAATGGGAATCCATAATAAATACAAATACAAATATATATATATATATATAATATACACATATGATCCTTGACTAGTCCCTCAAAGCACTTCATGATGACAGAAGTGAGTGCTACGGGGCAATAGTCATTTAGTTAACCTCTTAAGTCGACCCTCTACTTTTTTGAACATTCTGTCAAAAATCGCGCAACATTTCAGCGCCCTGCTACTCATGCCAGGAATATAGTATATGCATTTGCTTAGTCTGTGTGGATAGAAAACACTCAGACGTTTAAAAAACTGGTTAAATCACTGCTGTGGCTTTACCAGAACGGCATTTACATCGAAAAGCACAGGAAAAACTGATCACTGAAAATGGGAAAATATATCCATGCGCTACTTGAACCCATTGATAAACGTGAACCACAATTAATTGACTGAGGTTGCAGTACCTACAGCTTCCACACGGTGTCTAGAGTCTTGTCATTTCCCTTCGAGTTTTTTCTTGGTCAAACACATACAGGACACCGTATCTCCTCCGGTCTAGGACCGGATATTTTCGTTGAGTTTCTAGCCGGACATTTTTCCAGAGCTAATGATCTTTACATCGCCTCCTGATGAATTTTATCGCTTATTAACGTTTACTAATACCTAAAGTTGCATTACAAACGTATTTCGAAGTGTTTTGTGAAAGTTTATCGTCGACTTTTTGAATTTAAAAAAATGACGTTACGTTTTGAAACGATGTTTTTTTCGTTTATCACACAGTCTACATATAACGATATCTAGGCTTTATATGGACCGATTTAATCGAAATAAAGACCCAAATAGTGTTTATGGGACATCTAGGAGTGCCAACAAAGAAGATGGTGAAAGGTAATGAATGTTTTCTATTTTATTGTGCGGTTTGTGTAACGCCGAAATGCTAATTATTTTGTTTACGTCCCCTGTGGGTCTTTTGGGGTGTTGCATGCTATCAGATAATAGCTTCTCATGCTTTCGCCGAAAAGCATTTTAAAAATCTGACTTGTTGCCTGGATTCACAACGAGTGTAGCTTTAATTCGATACCCTGCATGTGTATTTTAATGAACTTTTGAGTTTTAACTAATACTATTAGCATTTAGCGTAGCGCATTTGCATTTCCAGAGCTCTAGTTGGGACGCAAGCGTCCCGAGTAGAAGCAACAGGTTAAGTTACGTTCACCTTGCCATAATTAAATGCGGTGTTTCGCAGTTTTTGCATGAATGCTGCCGTCATACATCCGCACCCGCAGCTTGTTGATAAAACAACTATGGGAATACTTTGATTACAGAGCGGATGAGGGCCAGCTCACCCAAACAACTATGGGAATACTTTGATTACAGAGCGGATGAGGGCCAGCTCACCCAAACAACTATGGGAATACTTTGATTACAGAGCGGATGAGGGCCAGCTCACCCAAACAACTATGGGAATACTTTGATTACAGAGCGGATGAGGGCCAGCTCACCCAAACAACTATGGGAATACTTTGATTACAGAGCGGATGAGGGCCAGCTCACCCAAACAACTATGGGAATACTTTGATTACAGAGCGGATGAGGGCCAGCTCACCCAATCTAACTTTGATTACAGAGGGATGAGGGCCAGCTCACCCAAACAACTATGGGAATACTTTGATTACAGAGCGGATGAGGGCCAGCTCACCCAAACAACTATGGGAATACTTTGATTACAGAGCGGATGAGGGCCAGCTCACCCAAACAACTATGGGAATACTTTGATTACAGAGCGGATGAGGGCCAGCTCACCCAAACAACTATGGGAATACTTTGATTACAGAGTGGATGAGGGACAGCTCACCCAAACAACTATGGGAATACTTTGATTACAGAGCGGATGAGGGCCAGCTCACCCAAACAACTATGGGAATACTTTGATTACAGAGCGGATGAGGGCCAGCTCACCCAAACAACTATGGGAATACTTTGATTACAGAGCGGATGAGGGCCAGCTCACCCAAACAACTATGGGAATAATTTGATTACAGAGCGGATGAGGGCCAGCTCACCCAAACAACTATGGGAATACTTTGATTACAGAGCGGATGAGGGACAGCTCACCCAAACAACTATGGGAATACTTTGATTACAGAGCGGATGAGGGCCAGCTCACCCAAACAACTATGGGAATAATTTGATTACAGAGCGGATGAGGGCCAGCTCACCCAAACAACTATGGGAATACTTTGATTACAGAGCGGATGAGGGCCATCTCAATTATTCTACTAACGACTAAATCCAAATAGTTGCTAAGTGACAATGACATGAAGATACTGTACTGAGCATTCCCGGTGAGCATTATAATACGACTACATTCTAAAAGTGAAAATGCACTCATAGCGATGACAACAATATATTTAGACTACTTTGCGTTTGTCTGGGCTTGCTAACCACTGTTTTTGGTGGAGCATTGCATCCTGGGAGTTAAAATGCAGTGTAAAAATGCATTGTATTTCTATGTAGACTATTTCAATATGAAAGCGTCAGAAATTAGCTTAAAAGGCCTTGTTTACACAGGCAGCCCAATTCTGATCAAAAACATTTACCAATCAGATCAGCTTTGAAAAAAAGATCTGAAGTGAAAAGACCAATTAGTGGAAAACGTATCAGAATTGTGCTTTCCTTGTGGTAAACACAGCCATAGTGGTTTTTATGTCGTTTTGGAACTAAACTATTCATATAGGCCCTGATTTCAGACCTGAGTTAAGCGCGTAAATTAATTTTTTTACATCCTTCTCTCTCTGTGCGTATTCTGACCTTGAATTTAAGCACGAGAATAGCACGCTATTCACCCGCTTTTTGCTTAGGAGATCAAATAAATGAAGGTGTGTCAGAGGTGTGTCTACAGTTACACCGTATTCTGACCTTTACTTAATTCCCTCATAATTCCCACCACTTTTACGGGCGAAGAAACCGCGAATAAGGTCGAGCAAACCAGCCGGTTCCAAGTGGAGAAACACTTTCCTTTTTCCGATATAATCTCCATGCACTGAATGTATAAATGGATTAAAAGCTAGGTAAATGAGTAATCAGTTTGTAGAAGGGGATTGTAAATACACGTAGCAATTCTTTTTAGATGATTTTTCCTTATGATCCCTGGAAACCAGTTATATGGAAACAGACTGAAAATCATATCAACTTGACATGTATATTACAGTCCCCTTTTCCCACAGTGAAATAGGCTACGAATAGCTGTGCCGTTATTCAGAAATCTAATTGTGTGCCCTCAGAGTTTGCATAGAGGACATTTGGAGGTCTGTAAGGGCTAAACGTGCCCAGTTGACGTGTGCTCTTTAGAATGTTTGGAAAGCCCGGGCTCTTCCGCAAAGCCCAGCTCTGTGGAGTGTACGGCTTAAAGTGGTCCTATGGACAGATACTCCAATCACCTCTGTGGAGTGTATGGCTTAAAGTGGTCCTACGGACAGATACTCCAATCACCTCTGTGGAGTGTACGGCTTAAAGTGGTCCTACGGACAGATACTCCAATCTCCTCTGTGGAGTGTATGGCTTAAAGTGGTCCTATGGACAGATACTCCAATCACCTCTGTGGAGTGTACGGCTTAAAGTGGTCCTATGGACAGATGCTCCAATCACCTCTGTGGAGTGTACGGCTTAAAGTGGTCCAACGGACAGATACTCCAATCACCTCTGTGGAGTGTACGGCTTAAAGTGGTCCTATGGACAGATACTCCAATCTCCTCTGTGGAGTGTATGGCTTAAAGTGGTCCTATGGACAGATACTCCAATCACCTCTGTGGAGTGTACGGCTTAAAGTGGTCCTATGGACAGATACTCCAATCTCCTCTGTGGAGTGTAAGGCTTAAAGTGGTCCTATGGACAGATACTCCAATCACCTCTGTGGAGTGTACGGCTTAAAGTGGTCCTATGGACAGATACTCCAATCACCTCTGTGGAGTGTACGGCTTAAAGTGGTCCTATGGACAGATACTCCAATCACCTCTGTGGAGTGTACGGCTTAAAGTGGTCCTATGGACAGATACTCCAATCACCTCTGTGGAGTGTACGGCTTAAAGTGGTCCTATGGACAGATACTCCAATCACCGCTGTGGAGTGTATGGCTTAAAGTGGTCCTATGGACAGATACTCCAATCACCGCTGTGGAGTGTATGGCTTAAAGTGGTCCTATGGACAGATACTCCAATCACCTCTGTGGAGTGTACGGCTTAAAGTGGTCCTATGGACAGATACTCCAATCTCCTCTGTGGAGTGTATGGCTTAAAGTGGTCCTATGGACAGATACTCCAATCACCTCTGTGGAGTGTACGGCTTAAAGTGGTCCTATGGACAGATACTCCAATCACCTCTGTTGAGTGTACGGCTTAAAGTCGTCCTATGGACAGATACTCCAATCTCCTCTGTGGAGTGTATGGCTTAAAGTGGTCCTATGGACAGATACTCCAATCACCGCTGTGGAGTGTATGGCTTAAAGTGGTCCTATGGACAGATACTCCAATCACCTCTGTGGAGTGTACGGCTTAAAGTGGTCCTATGGACAGATACTCCAATCTCCTCTGTGGAGTGTATGGCTTAAAGTGGTCCTATGGACAGATACTCCAATCACCTCTGTGGAGTGTACGGCTTAAAGTGGTCCTATGGACAGATACTCCAATCACCGCTGTGGAGCTGTGGCAAATAAATGGGAGGGAAAAAAGCCCAGTGGCTAGATGTGCCAAGCTTATAGAGACATACCCCAAGAGACTTGCAGCTGTAATAGCTGTAAAAGGTGGCTCTACAAATTATTGACTTTGGGGGGGTGAATAGTTATGCAAGTTTTCTGTTTTTTTATTGTGTCTTATTTCTTCTTTGTTTAACAAAAAATATCTAGCATCTTCAAAGTGGTAGGCATGTTGTGTAAATCAAAATGATACCAACTCACCAAAAAAATCCATTTTAATTTCAGGTTGTAAGGTAACAAAATAGGAAAAATGCCAAGGGGGGTGAATACTTTGGCAAGACACTGTACATGATATTTGTGTGTCTCCCTCATCATTATTCACGATTCATTCAGGATTATCCGTAACCATGGTAGCATCCACATTCATGTAGAAGTGTTTAGAAACATATTCTATTCACAATAAACGTGACTCCAAAATGACACAATACATGATTTACCTTTTTAAAATTATTATTTAAAATTTGTAAAAAGCCCCCAAAAATTGATAATTTATTTAGTTATTTTATGAACCCTTATTTTACCGGTAAGTTGACTGAGAACACATTCTCATTTACAGCAACGACCTGGGGAATAGTTACAGGGGAGAGGAGGGGGGGAGGAATGAAGCAATTAGAAGCTTTTTATTATTTTCGTTTTGCCACAAAATAATCTGAACACGACCAAAACCAACATCAAATGCATCCAACTGTAAAAAGCTGTCATGCAGCGTGGTAAATGTTCATCCTTTTAATGGTAAAACTGAACACTATCAAACAAGCAACAAAAGAACAACCGAAACAGCTCCGTCAGGTTTAAAACACACTGAACAGAAAACAACCACACACAAACAAAAGTGGGAAAACAGGCTGCCTAAATATGGTTCTCAATCAGAGACAACGATTGACAGCTGCCTCTGATTGAGAACCATACCAGGCCAAACACATAGAAAACCAGAACTAGAACAACACATAGAATGCCCACCCCAACTCACGCCCTGACCAACCTAAACAAGAAACATAACAAACACATAGAAAACCAGAACTAGAACAACACATAAAATGCCCACCCCAACTCACGCCCTGACCAACCTAAACAAGAAACATAACAAACACATAGAAAACCAGAACTAGAACAACACATAAAATGCCCACCCCAACTCACGCCCTGACCAACCTAAACAAGAAACATAACAAAGGAACTAAGGTCAGGACGTGACACCAACAAAGTTACAGTCACAAGCTTGATGTAGTCATTGCATTCTATGCATATTGGAATAAAATACTTTTCTACTACTTTAATACACATATAAGTTCATTTGTGTTTAAATTTAATTAATTAATTTAATTTAAATGTCTAAATGGTTCAAAGCTGACAGTCTGCTCTTTAACCTCATAGTCATTGTTTGATTTCAAATGCAAAATTCTTGGAGTGTAAAAAGTAGAGAAACGTGCTCACTAATTACTGTATGTTTTAATATTTACTGGGTAAGCCACAACTGAGTCAAATAACACTCAACTAATAACACAAACAAACAAACAAATAACACTCAATCGCATTTTTGTTTTGCGCCTTTCAAGGCTATTTCACAGGGCGTTGCATATTCTCACAGGCTTTAATGGGATTGATAATGGGCTTAGAGCATATATGGTTCATTAGGGGTGAAATAGAGAACAGTTGGTATTTATCAATGGTTATTTCCTACCAGTGGTAATCTCCTACCGGTGGTTATCTCCTACCGGTGGTTATCTCCTACCAGTGGTTATCTCCTACCAGTGGTTATCTCCTACCAGTGGTTATTTCCTACCAGTGGTTATCTCCTACCAGTGGTTATCTCCTACCAGTGGTTATCTCCTACCAGTGGTTATCTCCTACCACTGGTTATCTCCTACCAGTGGTTATCTCCTACCAGTGGTTATCTCCTACCAGTGGTTATCTCCTACCAGTGGTTATTTCCTACCAGTGGTAATCTCCTACCGGTGGCTATCTCCTACCGGTGGTTATCTCCTACCAGTGGTTATCTCCTACCAGTGGTTATCTCCTACCAGTGGTTATCTCCTACCAGTGGTTATCTCCTACCAGTGGTTATATCCTACCAGTGGTTATCTCCTACCGGTGGTTATCTCCTACCAGTGGTTATCTCCTACCAGTGGTTATATCCTACCAGTGGTTATCTCCTACCAGTGGTTATCTCCTACCAGTGGTTATCTCCTACCAGTGGTTATCTCCTACCAGTGGTTATCTCCTACCAGTGGTTATCTCCTACCAGTGGTTATATCCTACCAGTGGTTATCTCCTACCAGTGGTTATCTCCTACCAGTGGTTATCTCCTACCAGTGGTTATCTCCTACCAGTGGTTATCTCCTACCAGTGGTTATCTCCTACCAGTGTGAGACTCGTAAGATTGTTTGATAAATCACACTTTTTCTATACTTAAGTAATATTTTAGAATAATTTCTATGCAATATTGATAAATGCAATATCCCTCTCTCTCTCTCTCTCTCGCTTTCTCTCTCCCTCCCTCTCTCTCTCTCTCTCTCTCTCTCTCTCTCTCTCGCTTTCTCTCTCCCTCCCTCTCTCTCGCTTTCTCTCTCCCTCCCTCTCTCTCTCTCTCTCTCTCTCCCTCCCTCTCTCTTTCCCTCTCTATATGTCTCTCTCTTTCTCTCTCTCTCCCTCCCTCTCTCTCTCTCTCTCTCTCTCTCTCGCTTTCTCTCTCCCTCCCTCTCTCTTTCCCTCTCTATATGTCTCTCTCTTTCTCTCTCTCTCCCTCCCTCTCTCTCTCTCTCTCTCTCTCTCTCTCTCTCTCGCTTTCTCTCCCCTCCCTCTCTCTTTCCCTCTCTATATGTCTCTCTCTTTTGCCTTCTATCTCTCTCTATCCCCCCCTCTCTCTCTCTCTCTCGCTTTCTCCCTCCCTCCTTCTCTCTTTCCCTCTCTATCTCTCTCTCTTCTCTCCCTCTCTCTCTCTCCCTCCTTCTCTCTCCTTCTCTCTCCTTCTCTCTCTCTCTCTCTCTCTCTCTCTCTCTCTCTCTCTCCCTCCTTCTCTCTCTTTCTCTCTCTCTTTCCCCCCCTCTCTCTCTCTCTCTCTCTCTCTCTCTCTCTCTCTCTCTCTCTCTCTGTCTATCTCTCTCTCTCTCTCTCTCCCTCCTTCTCTCTTTCCCTCTCAATCTCTCTCTGTATACATATGTTTACATTGCCAAAGCAAGTGAAATGGATAAACAAAAGTGAAATAACAATAAAAGTGGACAGTACATCTCTCCCTCCCTATCCCTCACTTTCTCCCTCCCTATCCCTCACTTTCTCCCTCCCTATCCCTCACTCTCTCCCTCCCTATCCCTCACTTTCTCCCTCCCTATCCCTCACTCTCTCCCTCCCTATCCCTCACTTTCTCTCCCAATCCCTCACTCTCTCCCTCCCTATCCCTCACTTTCTCCCTCCCTATCCCTCACTTTCTCTCCCAATCCCTCACTCTCTCCCTCCCTATCCCTCACTTTCTCCCTCCATATCCCTCACTTTCTCCCTCCATATCCCTCACATCCCTCACTTTCTCCCTCCATATCCCTCACTTTCTCCCTCCCTATCCCTCACTCTCTCCCTCCCTATCCCTCACTCTCTCTGCCTATCCCTCACTTTCTCCCTCCATATCCCTCACTTTCTCCCTCCATATCCCTCACTTTCTCCCTCCATATCCCTCACTTTCTCCCTCCATATCCCTCACTTTCTCCCTCCCTATCCCTCACTCTCTCCCTCCCTATCCCTCACTCTCTCTGCCTATCCCTCACTCTCTCCCTCCATATCCCTCACTTTCTCCCTCCATATCCCTCACTTTCTCCCTCCATATCCCTCACTTTCTCTCCCTATCCCTCACTCTCTCCCTCCCTATCCCTCACTCTCTCCCTCTCTCCCACCCACCAGCACCAAACCAACATTAGATGAGATATGGGTCTGGGATCAGTAGTTAAACATCTTTCTCTCTCCCACCCCCCAGCACCAAACCAACATTAGATGAGATATGGGTCTGGGATCAGTAGTTAAACCTCTTTCTCTCTCCCACCCCCCAGCACCAATCCAACATTAGATGAGATAATGGTCTGGGATCAGTAGTTAAACCTCTTTCTCTCTCCCACCCCCCAGCACCAAACCAACATTAGATGAGATATGGGTCTGGGATCAGTAGTTAAACCTCTTTCTCTCTCCCACCCCCCAGCACCAAACCAACATTAGATGAGATAAGTGTCTGGGCTCAGTCGTTCGATAAGCTGATGAAGAATCCTGCAGGTCGGAACGTGTTCAGGGAGTTCTTAAGGACTGAGTACAGCGAGGAGAACATGTTGTTCTGGCTGGCCTGTGAAGACCTCAAACAGGAGATGAACAAGAACACAGTAGAGGAGAAGGCACGCATGATCTACGAGGACTACATCTCTATCCTGTCCCCCAAAGAGGTACGTAGTGCACTTTTTCTTCTGTTCTCTCCTCTTTCTCCCCTCTCCATCTTCTCCTCAAAAAAGGTATTGTTTTCTCCCCTCCCCATCTCCATCTTCTCCTCAAAAAAGGTATTGTTTTCTCCCCTCTCCATCTCCATCTTCTCCTCAAAAAAGGTATTGTTTTCTCCCCTCTCCATCCTCATCTTCTCCTCCAAAAAGGTATTGTTTTCTCCCCTCTCCATCCTCATCTTCTCCTCCAAAAAGGTATTGTTTTCTCCCCTTTCCTCTGACTCCATACTCTCATCATATCTGTCATCCTTTTCTCCATATCTCTCGTCCTCTTCCTCATACTTGTCATCCTCTTCTCCATATGTGTCTATTCTCTTCTACATGTCTATACTCTCTCCATAGAAGTACAAGTACTCCTCAATTTCACGTCTCAAATTGGAAAGACTACTCCGTGCCCCTCCAAACTCAGAACATTCCTTAGTTCACGTCTCATATTGGAAAGACTACTCCGTGCCCCTCCAAACTCAGAACATTCCTTAGTTCACGTCTCAAATTGGAAAGACTACTCCGTGCCCCTCCAAACTCAGAACATTCCTTAGTTCACGTCTCATATTGGAAAGACAACTCCGTTCCAAACTCAGAACATTCCTTAGTTTGCGGCAAATTGTTCCCACAACACAGAAACGGTGCAGTTGTACTGATGATTATTTAAGTGATAATGCCAGAGAAGCAGATGCACTCTCTCCCTCCCTATCCCTCACTCTCTCCCTCCCTATCCCTCACTCTCTCCCTGCCAGAGAAGCAGATGCACTCTCTCCCTCCCTATCCCTCACTCTCTCCCTCCCTATCCCTCACTCTCTCCCTGCCAGAGAAGCAGATGCACTCTCTCCCTCCCTATCCTCACTCTCTCCCTCCCTATCCCTCACTCTCTCCCTGCCAGAGAAGCAGATGCACTCTCTCCCTCCCTATCCCTCACTCTCTCCCTGCCAGAGAAGCAGATGCACTCTCTGCCTCCCTATCCCTCACTCTCTCCCTGCCAGAGAAGCAGATGCACTCTCTCCCTGCCAGAGAAGCAGATGCACTCTCTCCCTCAAACTCTCTCCCTGTTTGTTCTGTATCTATGGACGCGACCCAGTCGTTCAGTCTTGTTATTCTGTATCTATGGACGAGACCCAGTCGTTCAGTCTTGTTGTTCTGTATCTATGGACGAGACCCAGTCGTTCAGTCTTGTTGTTCTGTATTTATGGGACGTGACCCAGTCGTTCAGTCTTGTTGTTCTGTATTTATGGGACGTGACCCAATCGTTCAGTCTTGTTGTTCTGTATCTATGGGACGTGACCCAGTCGTTCAGTCTTTTTGTTCTGTATCTATGGACGTGACCCAGTCGTTCTGTCTCTTTGTTCTGTATCTATGGACGTGACCCAGTCGTTCTGTATCTATGGGACGTGACCCAGTCGTTCTGTATCTATGGACGCGACCCAGTCATTCAGTCTTTTTGTTCTGTATCTATGGGACGAGACCCAGTCGTTCAGTCTTTATGTTCTGTATCTATGGACGTGACCCAGTCGTTCAGTCTTTATGTTCTGTATCTATGGGACGTGACCCAGTCGTTCAGTCTTTATGTTCTGTATCTATGGACGTGACCCAGTCGTTCAGTCTTTATGTTCTGTATCTATGGACGTGACCCAGTCGTTCAGTCTTTTTGTTCTGTATCTATGGTGACCCAGTCGTTCAGTCTTTTTGTTCTGTATCTATGGTGACCCAGTCGTTCAGTCTTGTTGTTCTGTATCTATGGGACGTGACCCAGTCGTTCAGTCTTTTTGTTCTGTATCTATGGGATGAGACCCAGTCGTTCAGTCTTGTTGTTCTGTATCTATGGGATGAGACCCAGTCGTTCAGTCTTGTTGTTCTGTATCTATGGACTCGACCCAGTCGTTCAGTCTTGTTGTTCTGTATTTATGGGACGTGACCCAGTCGTTCAGTCTTTTTGTTCTGTATCTATGGACGTGACCCAGTCGTTCAGTCTTTTTGTTCTGTATCTATGGACGTGACCCAGTCGTTCTGTATCTATGGACGTGACCCAGTCATTCAGTCTTTTTGTTCTGTATCTATGGACGTGACCCAGTCGTTCTGTATCTATGGGACGTGACCCAGTCGTTCTGTATCTATGGACGCGACCCAGTCATTCAGTCTTTTTGTTCTGTATCTATGGGACGAGACCCAGTCGTTCAGTCTTTATGTTCTGTATCTATGGACGTGACCCAGTCGTTCAGTCTTTTTGTTCTGTATCTATGGACTCGACCCAGTCGTTCAGTCTTTATGTTCTGTATCTATGGACGTGACCCAGTCGTTCAGTCTTTTTGTTCTGTATCTATGGTGACCCAGTCGTTCAGTCTTGTTGTTCTGTATCTATGGACCCGACCCAGTCGTTCAGTCTTTTTGTTCTGTATCTATGGACGTGACCCAGTCGTTCAGTCTGTTTGTTCTGTATCTATGGTGACCCAGTCGTTCAGTCTTGTTGTTCTGTATCTATGGTGACCCAGTCGTTCAGTCTTTTTGTTCTGTATCTATGGACGTGACCCAGTCGTTCAGTCTTTTTGTTCTGTATCTATGGACTCGACCCAGTCGTTCAGTCTTGTTGTTCTGTATCTATGGACTCGACCCAGTCGTTCAGTCTTTTTGTTCTGTATCTATGGACGCGACCCAGTCGTTCAGTCTTGTTGTTCTGTATCTATGGACTCGACCCAGTCGTTCAGTCTTGTTGTTCTGTATCTATGGACGCGACCCAGTCATTCAGTCTTTATGTTCTGTATCTATGGGACGTGACCCAGTCGTTCAGTCTTGTTGTTCTGTATCTATGGACGTGACCCAGTCGTTCTGTATCTATGGGACGTGACCCAGTCGTTCTGTATCTATGGACGCGACCCAGTCATTCAGTCTTTTTGTTCTGTATCTATGGACGCGACCCAGTCGTTCAGTCTTTTTGTTCTGTATCTATGGGACGAGACCCAGTCGTTCAGTCTTTTTGTTCTGTATCTATGGGACGAGACCCAGTCGTTCAGTCTTTATGTTCTGTATCTATGGACTCGACCCAGTCGTTCAGTCTGTTTGTTCTGTATCTATGGTGACCCAGTCGTTCAGTCTTGTTGTTCTGTATCTATGGTGACCCAGTCGTTCAGTCTTTATGTTCTGTATCTATGGACGTGACCCAGTCGTTCAGTCTTTTTGTTCTGTATCTATGGGACGTGACCCAGTCGTTCAGTCTTTTTGTTCTGTATCTATGGGACGTGACCCAGTCGTTCAGTCTTTTTGTTCTGTATCTATGGGACGTGACCCAGTCGTTCTGTATCTATGGACGCGACCCAGTCGTTCAGTCTTTTTGTTCTGTATCTATGGGACGTGACCCAGTCGTTCAGTCTTTTTGTTCTGTATCTATGGACGCGACCCAGTCGTTCAGTCTTTTTGTTCTGTATCTATGGACTCGACCCAGTCGTTCAGTCTTTATGTTCTGTATCTATGGGACGTGACCCAGTCGTTCAGTCTTTTTGTTCTGTATCTATGGACGCGACCCAGTCGTTCAGTCTTTTTGTTCTGTATCTATGGGACGTGACCCAGTCGTTCAGTCTTTTTGTTCTGTATCTATGGACGTGACCCAGTCGTTCAGTCTTGTTGTTATGTATCTATGGTGACCCAGTCGTTCAGTCTTGTTGTTCTGTATCTATGGACTCGACCCAGTCGTTCAGTCTTTATGTTCTGTATCTATGGTGACCCAGTCGTTCAGTCTTGTTGTTCTGTATCTATGGTGACCCAGTCGTTCAGTCTTGTTGTTCTGTATCTATGGTGACCCAGTCGTTCAGTCTTTTTGTTCTGTATCTATGGTGACCCAGTCGTTCAGTCTTGTTGTTCTGTATCTATGGTGACCCAGTCGTTCAGTCTTGTTGTTCTGTATCTATGGACATGACCCAGTCGTTCAGTCTTTTTGTTCTGTATCTATGGTGACCCAGTCGTTCAGTCTTTTTGTTCTGTATCTATGGTGACCCAGTCGTTTAGTCTTTTTGTTCTGTATCTATGGTGACCCAGTCGTTCAGTCTTTTTGTTCTGTATCTATGGACTCGACCCAGTCGTTCAGTCTTTTTGTTCTGTATCTATGGACTCGACCCAGTCGTTCAGTCTTTTTGTTCTGTATCTATAGACGAGACCCAGTCGTTCAGTCTTTTTGTTCTGTATCTATGGTGACCCAGTCGTTCAGTCTTTTTGTTCTGTATCTATGGTGACCCAGTCGTTCAGTCTTGTTGTTCTGTATCTATGGACGTGACCCAGTCGTTCAGTCTTTTTGTTCTGTATCTATAGACGAGACCCAGTCGTTCAGTCTTTTTGTTCTGTATCTATGGACACGACCCAGTCGTTCAGTCTTGTTGTTCTGTATCTATGGACATGACCCAGTCGTTCAGTCTTGTTGTTCTGTATCTATGGTGACCCAGTCGTTCAGTCTTTTTGTTCTGTATCTATGGACGTGACCCAGTCGTTCAGTCTTTTTGTTCTGTATCTATGGTGACCCAGTCGTTCAGTCTTTTTGTTCTGTATCTATGGGACGTGACCCAGTCGTTCAGTCTTTTTGTTCTGTATCTATGGACATGACCCAGTCGTTCAGTCTTGTTGTTCTGTATCTATGGTGACCCAGTCGTTCAGTCTTTTTGTTCTGTATCTATGGACGTGACCCAGTCGTTCAGTCTTTTTGTTCTGTATCTATAGACGAGACCCAGTCGTTCAGTCTTGTTGTTATGTATCTATGGACGCGACCCAGTCGTTCAGTCTTTTTGTTCTGTATCTATGGGACGTGACCCAGTCGTTCAGTCTTTTTGTTCTGTATCTATGGACGTGACCCAGTCGTTCAGTCTTTTTGTTCTGTATCTATGGGACGTGACCCAGTCGTTCAGTCTTTTTGTTCTGTATCTATGGGACGTGACCCAGTCGTTCAGTCTTGTTGTTCTGAATCTATGGACTCGACCCAGTCGTTCAGTCTTTTTGTTCTGTATCTATGGACTCGACCCAGTCGTTCAGTCTTGTTGTTCTGTATCTATGGACGCGACCCAGTCCTTCAGTCTTTTTGTTCTGTTTCCACGAATGCCATCCAATCGTTCGCTCTAAATGTTCAGTTTCCATGGTGGCTGGCAACGTTCTTATCCCTTGCTTGCTAGCTAGCCAACATTGGCTAACACAGTGATGTTAAACAGCACAGCCAGAATAACAGCAAAGTAGCTGCGTTTGTTTGTTCCATAACAATAATGTGAAATTTTTTCCTGGTACAGATAATTTGCTCACTTGCCAGGACACTTTTCAGAAAAGATAGCCAACTACACAACACAATCACTTCAAACTGAAGATGGAATAACAGCAAACTAGCTGGATTTAGTGTTTTCTTTGTGTATATCCATAAAAGTAGAATGCTGATTCGTGATTTCGACTGGCTGAGAACAAAATGGCAGCCTGTCTGCCTCCTTCCTTCATTACAATGAGGACAGCTGGAGACCTCATTTAAATATTGAAACAACATTGCAAATGTCGAAGAGAGACAAATCTCCTCTGTTGAAAACCAAATGTCGGAGAGAGACAAATCTCCACTGTTGAAAACCAGTTCAAAAAGAAATGGGAGATAATGTCTAGATGTTCTTTACGGTGTAGATCCTAGTACACAAAGGACCTGGCTGAGCTGATGAGACAGTGGATTGCGCAGTCAGATGGAACAGAGTAAATAGGCATTTTAAGGTCATAGATTTAGCCGGTTGGTAACTTGTGGAATAGACACCGGCTGGAATGCTGTTTTAACCAACCAGCATCCAGGATTAGACCCACCCGTTGTATAAACAATGAGTAACAACTTGCTAGGCGTGGCTGGTAGGTGGCTGATAGGATGGCAATGAGGGTACAGCGTTGCTGGTAGGTGGCTGATAGGATGGCAATGAGGGTACAGCGTTGCTGGTAGGTGGCTGATAGGATGGCAATGAGGGTACAGCGTTGCTGGTAGGTGGCTGATAGGATGGCAATGAGGGTACAGCGTTGCTGGTAGGTGGCTGATAGGATGGCAATGAGGGTACAGCGTTGCTGGTAGGTGGCTGATAGGATGGCAATGAGGGTACAGCGTTGCTGGTAAGGTGGCTGATAGGATGGCAATGAGGGTACAGCGTTGCTGGTAAGGTGGCTGATAGGATGGCAATGAGGGTACAGCGTTGCTGGTAGGTGGCTGATAGGATGGCAATGAGGGTACAGCGTTGCTGGTAAGGTGGCTGATAGGATGGCAATGAGGGTACAGCGTTGCTGGTAAGGTGGCTGATAGGATGGCAATGAGGGTACAGCGTTGCTGGTAAGGTGGCTGATAGGATGGCAATGAGGGTACAGCGTTGCTGGTAAGGTGGCTGATAGGATGGCAATGAGGGTACAGCGTTGCTGGTAAGGTGGCTGATAGGATGGCAATGAGGGTACAGCGTTGCTGGTAGGGTGGCTGATAGGATGGCAATGAGGGTACAGCGTTGCTGGTAGGTGGCTGATAGGATGGCAATGAGGGTACAGCGTTGCTGGTAAGGTGGCTGATAGGATGGCAATGAGGGTACAGCGTTGCTGGTAGGGTGGCTGATAGGATGGCAATGAGGGCACACAAACCAGGCTGGCATATTTATTCTAAATAAAAATGTATTCTAAATAAAAGTCTCACAAAGTTGGTTCTCAAAGTGTAACTGAAAACAAAACACTCTCCCACTCACTTTAACTGAATCTAGTATTAGACTTAACTTGACTGTCACAGTGGTCTCCTAGCTACAGCTGACAAAGCCTCCTCAACAACACCTCTCAACAACTAGGTTTGGTTGTTACGGTTACCGTATTACCGGCACACTGGCAATCATGAGTCAAACCGCAGTCCAATTCCACGTGAGTCACACAGTAATCTTCTTTTATACAATCTGGATATGCGTTATGCCGTTAGCGAGGTGGGTTTTGTTTGATATGCGTAGTCAAACAAAACCCACGTCGCTAACGGCCATCATGTAGCCAGCAGCTAACGTTAGTCAAACAAAACCCACCTCGCTAACGACCATCATATTGCCAGCAGCTAACGTTAGTCAAACAAAACCCACGTCGCTAACGGCCATCATGTAGCCAGCAGCTAACGTTAGTCAAACAAAACCCACCTCGCCACGACCATCATGTAGCCAGCAGCTAACGTTAGTCAAACAAACCCCACCTCGCTAACGACCATCATATTGCCAGCAGCTAACGTTAGTCAAACAAAACCCACGTCGCTAACGGCCATCATGTAGCCAGCAGCTAACGTTAGTCAAACAAAACCCACGTCGCTAACAGCCATCATGTAGCCAGCAGCTAACGTTAGTCAAACAAAACCCACGTCGCTAACGGCCATCATGTAGCCAGCAGCTAACGTTAGTCAAACAAAACCTACCTCGCCACGACCATCATATAGCCAGCAGCTAACGTTAGTCAAACAAACCCCACCTCGCTAACGACCATCATATTGCCAGCAGCTAACGTTAGTCAAACAAAACCCACGTCGCTAACGGCCATCATGTAGCCAGCAGCTAACGTTAGTCAAACAAAACCCACCTCGCTAACGACCATCATATTGCCAGCAGCTAACGTTAGTCAAACAAAACCCACGTCGCTAACGACCATCATGTAGCCAGCAGCTAACGTTAGTCAAACAAAACCCACGTCGCTAACGGCCATCATGTAGCCAGCAGCTAACGTTAGTCAAACAAAACCCACGTCGCTAACGGCCATCATGTAGCCAGCAGCTAACGTTAGTCAAACAAAACCCACGTCGCTAACGGCCATCATGTAGCCAGCAGCTAACGTTAGTCAAACAAAACCCACCTCGCTAACGGCCATCATGTAGCCAGCAGCTAACGTTAGTCAAACAAAACCCACGTCGCTAACGGCCATCATGTAGCCAGCAGCTAACGTTAGTCAAACAAAACCCACGTCGCTAACGGCCATCATGTAGCCAGCAGCTAACGTTAGTCAAACAAAACCCACGTCGCTAACGGCCATCATGTAGCCAGCAGCTAACGTTAGTCAAACAAAACCCACCTCGCCACGACCATCATGTAGCCAGCAGCTAACGTTAGTCAAACAAACCCCACCTCGCTAACGACCATCATATTGCCAGCAGCTAACGTTAGTCAAACAAAACCCACGTCGCTAACGGCCATCATGTAGCCAGCAGCTAACGTTAGTCAAACAAAACCCACGTCGCTAACGGCCATCATGTAGCCAGCAGCTAACGTTAGTCAAACAAAACCCACGTCGCTAACGGCCATCATGTAGCCAGCAGCTAACGTTAGTCAAACAAAACCTACCTCGCCACGACCATCATATAGCCAGCAGCTAACGTTAGTCAAACAAAACCCACCTCGCTAACGACCATCATATAGCCAGCAGCTAACGTTAGTCAAACAAAACCCACGTCGCTAACGGCCATCATGTAGCCAGCAGCTAACGTTAGTCAAACAAAACCCACGTCGCTAACGGCCATCATGTAGCCAGCAGCTAACGTTAGTCAAACAAAACCTACCTCGCCACGACCATCATATAGCCAGCAGCTAACGTTAGTCAAACAAAACCCACCTCGCTAACGACCATCATATAGCCAGCAGCTAACGTTAGTCAAACAAACCCCACCTCGCTAACGACCATCATATTGCCAGCAGCTAACGTTAGTCAAACAAAACCCACGTCGCTAACGGCCATCATGTAGCCAGCAGCTAACGTTAGTCAAACAAAACCCACGTCGCTAACGGCCATCATGTAGCCAGCAGCTAACGTTAGTCAAACAAAACCCACGTCGCTAACGGCCATCATGTAGCCAGCAGCTAACGTTAGTCAAACAAAACCCACCTCGCCACGGCCATCATGTAGCCAGCAGCTAACGTTAGTCAAACAAAACCCACCTCGCTAACGGCCATCATGTAGCCAGCAGCTAACGTTAGTCAAACAAAACCCACGCCGCTAACGCCATCATGTAGCCAGCAGCTAACGTTAGTCAAACAAAACCCACGTCGCTAACGGCCATCATGTAGCCAGCAGCTAACGTTAGTCAAACAAAACCCACCTCGCTAACGGCCATCATGTAGCCAGCAGCTAACGTTAGTCAAACAAAACCCACGTCGCTAACGGCCATCATGTAGCCAGCAGCTAACGTTAGTCAAACAAAACCCACGCCGCTAACGGCCATCATGTAGCCAGCAGCTAACGTTAGTCAAACAAAACCCACGCCGCTAACGGCCATCATGTAGCCAGCAGCTAACGTTAGTCAAACAAAACCCACCTCGCCACGACCATCATGTAGCCAGCAGCTAACGTTAGTCAAACAAACCCCACCTCGCTAACGACCATCATATTGCCAGCAGCTAACGTTAGTCAAACAAAACCCACGTCGCTAACGGCCATCATGTAGCCAGCAGCTAACGTTAGTCAAACAAAACCCACGTCGCTAACGGCCATCATGTAGCCAGCAGCTAACGTTAGTCAAACAAAACCCACGTCGCTAACGGCCATCATGTAGCCAGCAGCTAACGTTAGTCAAACAAAACCTACCTCGCCACGACCATCATATAGCCAGCAGCTAACGTTAGTCAAACAAAACCCACCTCGCTAACGACCATCATATAGCCAGCAGCTAACGTTAGTCAAACAAAACCCACGTCGCTAACGGCCATCATGTAGCCAGCAGCTAACGTTAGTCAAACAAAACCCACGTCGCTAACGGCCATCATGTAGCCAGCAGCTAACGTTAGTCAAACAAAACCCACGTCGCTAACGGCCATCATGTAGCCAGCAGCTAACGTTAGTCAAACAAAACCCACCTCGCCACGGCCATCATGTAGCCAGCAGCTAACGTTAGTCAAACAAAACCCACCTCGCTAACGGCCATCATGTAGCCAGCAGCTAACGTTAGTCAAACAAAACCCACGTCGCTAACGGCCATCATGTAGCCAGCAGCTAACGTTAGTCAAGCAAAACCCACGTCGCTAACGGCCATCATGTAGCCAGCAGCTAACGTTAGTCAAACAAAACCTACCTCGCCACGACCATCATATAGCCAGCAGCTAACGTTAGTCAAACAAACCCCACCTCGCTAACGACCATCATATTGCCAGCAGCTAACGTTAGTCAAACAAAACCCACGTCGCTAACGGCCATCATGTAGCCAGCAGCTAACGTTAGTCAAACAAAACCCACCTCGCCACGACCATCATGTAGCCAGCAGCTATAACGTTAGTCAAACAAAACCCACCTCGCCATGACCATCATGTAGCCAGCAGCTATAACGTTAGTCAAACAAAACCCACCTCGCTAACTACCATCATATAGCCAGCAGCTAACGTTAGTCAAACAAAACCCACCTCGCCATGACCATCATGTAGCCAGCAGCTATAACATTAGTCAAACAAAACCCACCTCGCCATGACCATCATGTAGCCAGCAGCTATAACGTTAGTCAAACAAAACCCACTTCGCTAACTACCATCATGTAGCCAGCAGCTAACGTTAGTCAAACAAAACCCACCTCGCCATGACCATCATGTAGCCAGCAGCTATAACGTTAGTCAAACAAAACCCACTTCGCTAACTACCATCATGTAGCCAGCAGCTAACGTTAGTCAAACAAAACCCACCTCGCCACGACCATCATGTAGCCAGCAGCTAACGTTAGTCAAACAAAACCCACCTGGCTAACGACCATCATATAGCCAGCAGCTATAACGTTAGTCAAACAAAACCCACCTCGCCACGACCATCATGTAGCCAGCAGCTATAACGTTAGTCAAACAAAACCCACCTCGCTAACTACCATCATGTAGCCAGCAGCTATAACGTTAGTCAAACAAAACCCACCTCGCTAACGGCCATCATGTAGCCAGCAGCTATAACGTTAGTCAAACAAAACCCACCTCGCCACGACCATCATGTAGCCAGCAGCTATAACGTTAGTCAAACAAAACCCACCTCGCTAACTACCATCATGTAGCCAGCAGCTATAACGTTAGTCAAACAAAACCCACCTCGCCATGACCATCATGTAGCCAGCAGCTATAACATTAGTCAAACAAAACCCACCTCGCCATGACCATCATGTTGCCAGCAGCTAACGTTAGTCAAACAAAACCCACGTCGCTAACGGCCATCATGTAGCCAGCAGCTAACGTTAGTCAAACAAAACCCACCTCGCCACGACCATCATGTAGCCAGCAGCTATAACGTTAGTCAAACAAAACCCACCTCGCTAACTACCATCATGTAGCCAGCAGCTAACGTTAGTCAAACAAAACCCACCTCACCACGACCATCATGTAGCCAGCAGCTAACGTTAGTCAAACAAAACCCACCTCGCTAACGGCCATCATGTAGCCAGCAGCTAACGTTAGTCAAACAAAACCCACGTCGCTAACGGCCATCATGTAGCCAGCAGCTAACGTTAGTCAAACAAAACCCACGTCGCTAACGGCCATCATGTAGCCAGCAGCTAACGTTAGTCAAACAAAACCTACCTCGCCACGACCATCATATAGCCAGCAGCTAACGTTAGTCAAACAAAACCCACCTCGCTAACGACCATCATATAGCCAGCAGCTAACGTTAGTCAAACAAACCCCACCTCGCTAACGACCATCATATTGCCAGCAGCTAACGTTAGTCAAACAAAACCCACGTCGCTAACGGCCATCATGTAGCCAGCAGCTAACGTTAGTCAAACAAAACCCACGTCGCTAACGGCCATCATGTAGCCAGCAGCTAACGTTAGTCAAACAAAACCCACGTCGCTAACTACCATCATGTAGCCAGCAGCTAATGTTAGTCAAACAAAACCCACGTCGCTAACGGCCATCATGTAGCCAGCAGCTAACGTTAGTCAAACAAAACCCACGTCGCTAACGGCCATCATGTAGCCAGCAGCTAACGTTAGTCAAACAAAACCCAACTCGCTAACGACCATCATATAGCCAGCAGCTAACGTTAGTCAAACAAAACCCACCTCGCCACGACCATCATGTAGCCAGCAGCTAACGTTAGTCAAACAAAACCTACCTCGCCACGACCATCATATAGCCAGCAGCTAACGTTAGTCAAACAAAACCCACCTCGCTAACGACCATCATATAGCCAGCAGCTAACGTTAGTCAAACAAACCCCACCTCGCTAACGACCATCATATTGCCAGCAGCTAACGTTAGTCAAACAAAACCCAACTCGCCACGACCATCATGTAGCCAGCAGCTATAACGTTAGTCAAACAAAACCCACCTTGCTAACTACCATCATGTAGCCAGCAGCTAACGTTAGTCAAACAAACCCCACCTCGCTAACGACCATCATATTGCCAGCAGCTAACGTTAGTCAAACAAAACCCACCTCGCCACGACCATCATGTAGCCAGCAGCTAACGTTAGTCAAACAAACCCCACCTCGCTAACGACCATCATATTGCCAGCAGCTAACGTTAGTCAAACAAAACCCACCTCGCCACGACCATCATGTAGCCAGCAGCTATAACGTTAGTCAAACAAAACCCACCTTGCTAACTACCATCATGTAGCCAGCAGCTAACGTTAGTCAAACAAAACCCACCTCGCTAACGACCATCATGTAGCCAGCAGCTATAACGTTAGTCAAACAAAACCTACCTCGCCACGACCATCATGTAGCCAGCAGCTATAACGTTAGTCAAACAAAACCCACCTCGCTAACTACCATCATGTAGCCAGCAGCTAACGTTAGTCAAACAAAACCCACCTCGCCATGACCATCATGTAGCCAGCAGCTATAACGTTAGTCAAACAAAACCCACTTCGCTAACTACCATCATGTAGCCAGCAGCTAACGTTAGTCAAACAAAACCCACCTCGCCACGACCATCATGTAGCCAGCAGCTATAACGTTAGTCAAACAAAACCCACTTCGCTAACTACCATCATGTAGCCAGCAGCTATAACGTTAGTCAAACAAAACCTACCTCGCCACGACCATCATGTAGCCAGCAGCTATAACGTTAGTCAAACAAAACCCACCTCGCTAACTACCATCATGTAGCCAGCAGCTAACGTTAGTCAAACAAAACCCACCTCGCCATGACCATCATGTAGCCAGCAGCTATAACGTTAGTCAAACAAAACCCACTTCGCTAACTACCATCATGTAGCCAGCAGCTAACGTTAGTCAAACAAAACCCACCTCGCCACGACCATCATGTAGCCAGCAGCTAACGTTAGTCAAACAAAACCCACCTGGCTAACTACCATCATATAGCCAGCAGCTAACGTTAGTCAAACAAAACCCACGCCGCTAACGGCCATCATGTAGCCAGCAGCTAACGTTAGTCAAACAAAACCCAACTCGCTAACGACCATCATATAGCCAGCAGCTAACGTTAGTCAAACAAAACCCACCTCGCCACGACCATCATGTAGCCAGCAGCTAACGTTAGTCAAACAAAACCTACCTCGCCACGACCATCATATAGCCAGCAGCTAACGTTAGTCAAACAAAACCCACCTCGCTAACGACCATCATATAGCCAGCAGCTAACGTTAGTCAAACAAACCCCACCTCGCTAACGACCATCATATTGCCAGCAGCTAACGTTAGTCAAACAAAACCCACCTCGCCCGACCATCATGTAGCCAGCAGCTATAACGTTAGTCAAACAAAACCCACCTTGCTAACTACCATCATGTAGCCAGCAGCTAACGTTAGTCAAACAAAACCCACCTCGCTAACGACCATCATGTAGCCAGCAGCTATAACGTTAGTCAAACAAAACCTACCTCGCCACGACCATCATGTAGCCAGCAGCTATAACGTTAGTCAAACAAAACCCACCTCGCTAACTACCATCATGTAGCCAGCAGCTAACGTTAGTCAAACAAAACCCACCTCGCCATGACCATCATGTAGCCAGCAGCTATAACGTTAGTCAAACAAAACCCACTTCGCTAACTACCATCATGTAGCCAGCAGCTAACGTTAGTCAAACAAAACCCACCTCGCCACGACCATCATGTAGCCAGCAGCTAACGTTAGTCAAACAAAACCCACCTGGCTAACTACCATCATATAGCCAGCAGCTAACGTTAGTCAAACAAAACCCACCTCGCCACGACCATCATGTAGCCAGCAGCTAACGTTAGTCAAACAAAACCCACCTCGCCACGACCATCATGTAGCCAGCAGCTAACGTTAGTCAAACAAAACCCACCTCGCTAACGACCATCATGTAGCCAGCAGCTAACGTTAGTCAAACAAAACCCACCTCGCTAACTACCATCATGTAGCCAGCAGCTAACGTTAGTCAAACAAAACCCACCTCGCTAACGACCATCATGTAGCCAGCAGCTATAATGTTAGTCAAACAAAACCCACCTTGCCACGACCATCATGTAGCCAGCAGCTAACGTTAGTCAAACAAAACCCACGTCGCTAACGGCCATCATGTAGCCAGCAGCTAACGTTAGTCAAACAAAACCCACCTCGCCACGGCCATCATGTAGCCAGCAGCTAACGTTAGTCAAACAAAACCCACCTCGCTAACGGCCATCATGTAGCCAGCAGCTAACGTTAGTCAAACAAAACCCACGTCGCTAACGGCCATCATGTAGCCAGCAGCTAACGTTAGTCAAACAAAACCCACGTCGCTAACGGCCATCATGTAGCCAGCAGCTAACGTTAGTCAAACAAAACCTACCTCGCCACGACCATCATATAGCCAGCAGCTAACGTTAGTCAAACAAACCCCACCTCGCTAACGACCATCATATTGCCAGCAGCTAACGTTAGTCAAACAAAACCCACGTCGCTAACGGCCATCATGTAGCCAGCAGCTAACGTTAGTCAAACAAAACCCACCTCGCCACGACCATCATGTAGCCAGCAGCTATAACGTTAGTCAAACAAAACCCACCTCGCCATGACCATCATGTAGCCAGCAGCTATAACGTTAGTCAAACAAAACCCACCTCGCTAACTACCATCATATAGCCAGCAGCTAACGTTAGTCAAACAAAACCCACCTCGCCATGACCATCATGTAGCCAGCAGCTATAACATTAGTCAAACAAAACCCACCTCGCCATGACCATCATGTAGCCAGCAGCTATAACGTTAGTCAAACAAAACCCACTTCGCTAACTACCATCATGTAGCCAGCAGCTAACGTTAGTCAAACAAAACCCACCTCGCCATGACCATCATGTAGCCAGCAGCTATAACGTTAGTCAAACAAAACCCACTTCGCTAACTACCATCATGTAGCCAGCAGCTAACGTTAGTCAAACAAAACCCACCTCGCCACGACCATCATGTAGCCAGCAGCTAACGTTAGTCAAACAAAACCCACCTGGCTAACGACCATCATATAGCCAGCAGCTATAACGTTAGTCAAACAAAACCCACCTCGCCACGACCATCATGTAGCCAGCAGCTATAACGTTAGTCAAACAAAACCCACCTCGCTAACTACCATCATGTAGCCAGCAGCTATAACGTTAGTCAAACAAAACCCACCTCGCTAACGGCCATCATGTAGCCAGCAGCTATAACGTTAGTCAAACAAAACCCACCTCGCCACGACCATCATGTAGCCAGCAGCTATAACGTTAGTCAAACAAAACCCACCTCGCTAACTACCATCATGTAGCCAGCAGCTATAACGTTAGTCAAACAAAACCCACCTCGCCATGACCATCATGTAGCCAGCAGCTATAACATTAGTCAAACAAAACCCACCTCGCCATGACCATCATGTTGCCAGCAGCTAACGTTAGTCAAACAAAACCCACGTCGCTAACGGCCATCATGTAGCCAGCAGCTAACGTTAGTCAAACAAAACCCACCTCGCCACGACCATCATGTAGCCAGCAGCTATAACGTTAGTCAAACAAAACCCACCTCGCTAACTACCATCATGTAGCCAGCAGCTAACGTTAGTCAAACAAAACCCACGTCGCTAACGGCCATCATGTAGCCAGCAGCTAACGTTAGTCAAACAAAACCCACCTCGCCACGACCATCATGTAGCCAGCAGCTATAACGTTAGTCAAACAAAACCCACCTCGCCATGACCATCATGTAGCCAGCAGCTATAACGTTAGTCAAACAAAACCCACCTCGCTAACTACCATCATATAGCCAGCAGCTAACGTTAGTCAAACAAAACCCACCTCGCCATGACCATCATGTAGCCAGCAGCTATAACATTAGTCAAACAAAACCCACCTCGCCATGACCATCATGTAGCCAGCAGCTATAACGTTAGTCAAACAAAACCCACTTCGCTAACTACCATCATGTAGCCAGCAGCTAACGTTAGTCAAACAAAACCCACCTCGCCATGACCATCATGTAGCCAGCAGCTATAACGTTAGTCAAACAAAACCCACTTCGCTAACTACCATCATGTAGCCAGCAGCTAACGTTAGTCAAACAAAACCCACCTCGCCACGACCATCATGTAGCCAGCAGCTAACGTTAGTCAAACAAAACCCACCTGGCTAACGACCATCATATAGCCAGCAGCTATAACGTTAGTCAAACAAAACCCACCTCGCCACGACCATCATGTAGCCAGCAGCTATAACGTTAGTCAAACAAAACCCACCTCGCTAACTACCATCATGTAGCCAGCAGCTATAACGTTAGTCAAACAAAACCCACCTCGCTAACGGCCATCATGTAGCCAGCAGCTATAACGTTAGTCAAACAAAACCCACCTCGCCACGACCATCATGTAGCCAGCAGCTATAACGTTAGTCAAACAAAACCCACCTCGCTAACTACCATCATGTAGCCAGCAGCTATAACGTTAGTCAAACAAAACCCACCTCGCCATGACCATCATGTAGCCAGCAGCTATAACATTAGTCAAACAAAACCCACCTCGCCATGACCATCATGTTGCCAGCAGCTAACGTTAGTCAAACAAAACCCACGTCGCTAACGGCCATCATGTAGCCAGCAGCTAACGTTAGTCAAACAAAACCCACCTCGCCACGACCATCATGTAGCCAGCAGCTATAACGTTAGTCAAACAAAACCCACCTCGCTAACTACCATCATGTAGCCAGCAGCTAACGTTAGTCAAACAAAACCCACCTCACCACGACCATCATGTAGCCAGCAGCTAACGTTAGTCAAACAAAACCCACCTCGCTAACGGCCATCATGTAGCCAGCAGCTAACGTTAGTCAAACAAAACCCACGTCGCTAACGGCCATCATGTAGCCAGCAGCTAACGTTAGTCAAACAAAACCCACGTCGCTAACGGCCATCATGTAGCCAGCAGCTAACGTTAGTCAAACAAAACCTACCTCGCCACGACCATCATATAGCCAGCAGCTAACGTTAGTCAAACAAAACCCACCTCGCTAACGACCATCATATAGCCAGCAGCTAACGTTAGTCAAACAAACCCCACCTCGCTAACGGCCATCATGTAGCCAGCAGCTAACGTTAGTCAAACAAAACCCACGTCGCTAACGGCCATCATGTAGCCAGCAGCTAACGTTAGTCAAACAAAACCCACGTCGCTAACTACCATCATGTAGCCAGCAGCTAATGTTAGTCAAACAAAACCCACGTCGCTAACGGCCATCATGTAGCCAGCAGCTAACGTTAGTCAAACAAAACCCACGTCGCTAACGGCCATCATGTAGCCAGCAGCTAACGTTAGTCAAACAAAACCCAACTCGCTAACGACCATCATATAGCCAGCAGCTAACGTTAGTCAAACAAAACCCACCTCGCCACGACCATCATGTAGCCAGCAGCTAACGTTAGTCAAACAAAACCTACCTCGCCACGACCATCATATAGCCAGCAGCTAACGTTAGTCAAACAAAACCCACCTCGCTAACGACCATCATATAGCCAGCAGCTAACGTTAGTCAAACAAACCCCACCTCGCTAACGACCATCATATTGCCAGCAGCTAACGTTAGTCAAACAAAACCCAACTCGCCACGACCATCATGTAGCCAGCAGCTATAACGTTAGTCAAACAAAACCCACCTTGCTAACTACCATCATGTAGCCAGCAGCTAACGTTAGTCAAACAAACCCCACCTCGCTAACGACCATCATATTGCCAGCAGCTAACGTTAGTCAAACAAAACCCACCTCGCCATGACCATCATGTAGCCAGCAGCTAACGTTAGTCAAACAAACCCCACCTCGCTAACGACCATCATATTGCCAGCAGCTAACGTTAGTCAAACAAAACCCACCTCGCCACGACCATCATGTAGCCAGCAGCTATAACGTTAGTCAAACAAAACCCACCTTGCTAACTACCATCATGTAGCCAGCAGCTAACGTTAGTCAAACAAAACCCACCTCGCTAACGACCATCATGTAGCCAGCAGCTATAACGTTAGTCAAACAAAACCTACCTCGCCACGACCATCATGTAGCCAGCAGCTATAACGTTAGTCAAACAAAACCCACCTCGCTAACTACCATCATGTAGCCAGCAGCTAACGTTAGTCAAACAAAACCCACCTCGCCATGACCATCATGTAGCCAGCAGCTATAACGTTAGTCAAACAAAACCCACTTCGCTAACTACCATCATGTAGCCAGCAGCTAACGTTAGTCAAACAAAACCCACCTCGCCACGACCATCATGTAGCCAGCAGCTATAACGTTAGTCAAACAAAACCCACTTCGCTAACTACCATCATGTAGCCAGCAGCTATAACGTTAGTCAAACAAAACCTACCTCGCCACGACCATCATGTAGCCAGCAGCTATAACGTTAGTCAAACAAAACCCACCTCGCTAACTACCATCATGTAGCCAGCAGCTAACGTTAGTCAAACAAAACCCACCTCGCCATGACCATCATGTAGCCAGCAGCTATAACGTTAGTCAAACAAAACCCACTTCGCTAACTACCATCATGTAGCCAGCAGCTAACGTTAGTCAAACAAAACCCACCTCGCCACGACCATCATGTAGCCAGCAGCTAACGTTAGTCAAACAAAACCCACCTGGCTAACTACCATCATATAGCCAGCAGCTAACGTTAGTCAAACAAAACCCACGTCGCTAACGGCCATCATGTAGCCAGCAGCTAACGTTAGTCAAACAAAACCCAACTCGCTAACGACCATCATATAGCCAGCAGCTAACGTTAGTCAAACAAAACCCACCTCGCCACGACCATCATGTAGCCAGCAGCTAACGTTAGTCAAACAAAACCTACCTCGCCACGACCATCATATAGCCAGCAGCTAACGTTAGTCAAACAAAACCCACCTCGCTAACGACCATCATATAGCCAGCAGCTAACGTTAGTCAAACAAACCCCACCTCGCTAACGACCATCATATTGCCAGCAGCTAACGTTAGTCAAACAAAACCCACCTCGCCACGACCATCATGTAGCCAGCAGCTATAACGTTAGTCAAACAAAACCCACCTTGCTAACTACCATCATGTAGCCAGCAGCTAACGTTAGTCAAACAAAACCCACCTCGCTAACGACCATCATGTAGCCAGCAGCTATAACGTTAGTCAAACAAAACCTACCTCGCCACGACCATCATGTAGCCAGCAGCTATAACGTTAGTCAAACAAAACCCACCTCGCTAACTACCATCATGTAGCCAGCAGCTAACGTTAGTCAAACAAAACCCACCTCGCCATGACCATCATGTAGCCAGCAGCTATAACGTTAGTCAAACAAAACCCACTTCGCTAACTACCATCATGTAGCCAGCAGCTAACGTTAGTCAAACAAAACCCACCTCGCCACGACCATCATGTAGCCAGCAGCTAACGTTAGTCAAACAAAACCCACCTGGCTAACTACCATCATATAGCCAGCAGCTAACGTTAGTCAAACAAAACCCACCTCGCCACGACCATCATGTAGCCAGCAGCTAACGTTAGTCAAACAAAACCCACCTCGCCACGACCATCATGTAGCCAGCAGCTAACGTTAGTCAAACAAAACCCACCTCGCTAACGACCATCATGTAGCCAGCAGCTAACGTTAGTCAAACAAAACCCACCTCGCTAACTACCATCATGTAGCCAGCAGCTAACGTTAGTCAAACAAAACCCACCTCGCTAACGACCATCATGTAGCCAGCAGCTATAATGTTAGTCAAACAAAACCCACCTTGCCACGACCATCATGTAGCCAGCAGCTATAACGTTAGTCAAACAAACCCCACCTCGCTAACGACCATCATATAGCCAGCAGCTAACGTTAGTCAAACAAACCCCACCTCGCTAACGACCATCATATTGCCAGCAGCTAACGTTAGTCAAACAAAACCCACGTCGCTAACGGCCATCATGTAGCCAGCAGCTAACGTTAGTCAAACAAAACCCACGTCGCTAACGGCCATCATGTAGCCAGCAGCTAACGTTAGTCAAACAAAACCCACGTCGCTAACTACCATCATGTAGCCAGCAGCTAATGTTAGTCAAACAAAACCCACGTCGCTAACGGCCATCATGTAGCCAGCAGCTAACGTTAGTCAAACAAAACCCACGTCGCTAACGGCCATCATGTAGCCAGCAGCTAACGTTAGTCAAACAAAACCCAACTCGCTAACGACCATCATATAGCCAGCAGCTAACGTTAGTCAAACAAAACCCACCTCGCCACGACCATCATGTAGCCAGCAGCTAACGTTAGTCAAACAAAACCTACCTCGCCACGACCATCATATAGCCAGCAGCTAACGTTAGTCAAACAAAACCCACCTCGCTAACGACCATCATATAGCCAGCAGCTAACGTTTAGTCAAACAAACCCCACCTCGCTAACGACCATCATATTGCCAGCAGCTAACGTTAGTCAAACAAAACCCACCTCGCCACGACCATCATGTAGCCAGCAGCTATAACGTTAGTCAAACAAAACCCACCTTGCTAACTACCATCATGTAGCCAGCAGCTAACGTTAGTCAAACAAAACCCACCTCGCTAACGACCATCATGTAGCCAGCAGCTATAACGTTAGTCAAACAAAACCTACCTCGCCACGACCATCATGTAGCCAGCAGCTATAACGTTAGTCAAACAAAACCCACCTCGCTAACTACCATCATGTAGCCAGCAGCTAACGTTAGTCAAACAAAACCCACCTCGCCATGACCATCATGTAGCCAGCAGCTATAACGTTAGTCAAACAAAACCCACTAACTCCATCATGCTAACTACCATCAAACAAAACCCACTGCTAACTACCATCATGTAGCCAGCAGCTAACGTTAGTCAAACAAAACCCACCTCGCCACGACCATCATGTAGCCAGCAGCTATAACGTTAGTCAAACAAAACCCACCTCGCTAACTACCATCATGTAGCCAGCAGCTAACGTTAGTCAAACAAAACCCACCTCGCCATGACCATCATGTAGCCAGCAGCTATAACGTTAGTCAAACAAAACCCACTTCGCTAACTACCATCATGTAGCCAGCAGCTAACGTTAGTCAAACAAAACCCACCTCGCCACGACCATCATGTAGCCAGCAGCTAACGTTAGTCAAACAAAACCCACCTGGCTAACTACCATCATATAGCCAGCAGCTAACGTTAGTCAAACAAAACCCACGTCGCTAACGGCCATCATGTAGCCAGCAGCTATAACGTTAGTCAAACAAAACCTACCTGCGCCATCATGTAGCCAGCAGCTAACGTTAGTCAAACAAAACCCACCTGGCTAACTACCATCATATAGCCAGCAGCTAACGTTAGTCAAACAAAACCCACGTCGCTAACGGCCATCATGTAGCCAGCAGCTATAACGTTAGTCAAACAAAACCTACCTCGCCACGACCATCATGTAGCCAGCAGCTAACGTTAGTCAAACAAAACCCACCTGGCTAACTACCATCATATAGCCAGCAGCTAACGTTAGTCAAACAAAACCCACCTCGCTAACTACCATCATGTAGCCAGCAGCTATAACGTTAGTCAATCATGTAGCCAAATAATGTTAGTCAAACAAAACCCACCTTCCACGACCATCATGTAGCCAGCAGCTAAACGTTAGTCAAACAAACCCCACCTGGCTAACTACCATCATATAGCCAGCAGCTAACGTTAGTCAAACAAAACCCACCTGCCACGACCATCATGTAGCCAGCAGCTAACGTTAGTCAAACAAAACCCACCTCGCTAACTACCATCATGTAGCCAGCAGCTAACGTTAGTCAAACAAAACCCACCTCGCTAACTACCATCATGTAGCCAGCAGCTAACGTTAGTCAAACAAAACCCACCTCGCTAACGACCATCATTAGTCAAACCCCACCTCGCAGCCATCATGTAGCCAGCAACTAACGTTAGTCAAACAAAACCCACCTCGCCACGACCATAATGTAGCCAGCAGCCAAACAAAACCCACCTCGCTAACGACCATCATGTAGCCAGCAGCTAACGTTAGTCAAACAAACCCACTCGCTAACTACCATCATGTAGCCAGCAGCTAACGTTAGTCAAACAAAACCCACCCACCCAAAAAACCCATGTAGCCATCATGTAGCCAGCAGCTAACGTTAGTCAAACAAAACCCACCTTGCCACGACCATCATGTAGCCAGCAGCTATAACGTTAGTCAAACAAAACCCACCTCGCTAACGACCATCATGTAGCCAGCAGCTAACGTTAGTCAAACAAAACCCACCTCGCCACGACCATCATGTAGCCAGCAGCTAACGTTAGTCAAACAAAACCCACCTCGCTAACTACCATCATGTAGCCAGCAGCTAACGTTAGTCAAACAAACCCCATCTCGCTAACTACCATCATGTAGCCAGCAGCTAACGTTAGTCAAACAAAACCCACCTCGCTAACGACCATCATGTAGCCAGCAGCTAACGTTAGTCAAACAAAACCCACCTCGCCACGACCATCATGTAGCCAGCAACTAACGTTAGTCAAACAAAACCCACCTCGCCACGACCATAATGTAGCCAGCAGCTAACGTTAGTCAAACAAAACCCACCTCGCTAACGACCATCATGTAGCCAGCAGCTAACGTTAGTCAAACAAAACCCACCTCGCTAACGACCATCATGTAGCCAGCAGCTAACGTTAGTCAAACAAAACCCACCTCGCCACGACCATCATGTAGCCAGCAGCTAACGTTAGTCAAACAAAACCCACCTCGCTAACTACCATCATATAGCCAGCAGCTAACGTTAGTCAAACAAAACCCACCTCGCCACGACCATCATGTAGCCAGCAGCTAACGTTAGTCAAACAAAACCCACCTCGCCATGACCATCATGTAGCCAGCAGCTATAACGTTAGTCAAACAAAACCCACCTCGCTAACTACCATCATGTAGCCAGCAGCTAACGTTAGTCAAACAAAACCCACCTCGCCACGACCATCATGTAGCCAGCAGCTATAACGTTAGTCAAACAAAACCCACCTTGCTAACTACCATCATGTAGCCAGCAGCTAACGTTAGTCAAACAAAACCCACCTCGCTAACGACCATCATGTAGCCAGCAGCTATAACGTTAGTCAAACAAAACCTACCTCGCCACGACCATCATGTAGCCAGCAGCTAACGTTAGTCAAACAAAACCCACCTGGCTAACTACCATCATATAGCCAGCAGCTAACGTTAGTCAAACAAAACCCACCTCGCCACGACCATCATGTAGCCAGCAGCTAACGTTAGTCAAACAAAACCCACCTCGCCACGACCATCATGTAGCCAGCAGCTAACGTTAGTCAAACAAAACCCACCTCGCTAACGACCATCATGTAGCCAGCAGCTAACGTTAGTCAAACAAAACCCACCTCGCTAACTACCATCATGTAGCCAGCAGCTAACGTTAGTCAAACAAAACCCACCTCGCTAACGACCATCATGTAGCCAGCAGCTATAATGTTAGTCAAACAAAACCCACCTTGCCACGACCATCATGTAGCCAGCAGCTATAACGTTAGTCAAACAAACCCCACCTCGCTAACGACCATCATATAGCCAGCAGCTAACGTTAGTCAAACAAAACCCACCTCGCCACGACCATCATGTAGCCAGCAGCTAACGTTAGTCAAACAAAACCCACCTCGCTAACTACCATCATGTAGCCAGCAGCTAACGTTAGTCAAACAAACCCCATCTCGCTAACTACCATCATGTAGCCAGCAGCTAACGTTAGTCAAACAAAACCCACCTCGCTAACGACCATCATGTAGCCAGCAGCTAACGTTAGTCAAACAAAACCCACCTCGCCACGACCATCATGTAGCCAGCAACTAACGTTAGTCAAACAAAACCCACCTCGCCACGACCATAATGTAGCCAGCAGCTAACGTTAGTCAAACAAAACCCACCTCGCTAACGACCATCATGTAGCCAGCAGCTAACGTTAGTCAAACAAAACCCACCTCGCTAACGACCATCATGTAGCCAGCAGCTAACGTTAGTCAAACAAAACCCACCTCGCCACGACCATCATGTAGCCAGCAGCTAACGTTAGTCAAACAAAACCCACCTCGCTAACTACCATCATATAGCCAGCAGCTAACGTTAGTCAAACAAAACCCACCTCGCCACGACCATCATGTAGCCAGCAGCTAACGTTAGTCAAACAAAACCCACCTCGCCATGACCATCATGTAGCCAGCAGCTATAACGTTAGTCAAACAAAACCCACCTCGCTAACTACCATCATGTAGCCAGCAGCTAACGTTAGTCAAACAAAACCCACCTCGCCATGACCATCATGTAGCCAGCAGCTAACGTCAGTCAAACAAAACCCACCTCGCTAACTACCATCATATAGCCAGCAGCTAACGTTAGTCAAACAAAACCCACCTCGCCACGACCATCATGTAGCCAGCAGCTAACGTCAGTCAAACAAAACCCACCTCGCTAACTACCATCATATAGCCAGCAGCTAACGTTAGTCAAACAAAACCCACCTCGCCACGACCATCATGTAGCCAGCAGTTAACGTTAGTCAAACAAAACCCACCTCGCCACGACCATCATGTAGCCAGCAGCTAACGTTAGTCAAACAAAACCCACCTCGCTAACGACCATCATGTAGCCAGCAGCTAACGTTAGTCAAACAAAACCCACCTCGCTAACTACCATCATGTAGCCAGCAGCTAAAGTTAGTCAAACAAAACCCACCTCGCTAACGACCATCATGTAGCCAGCAGCTATAATGTTAGTCAAACAAAACCCACCTTGCCACGACCATCATGTAGCCAGCAGCTATAACGTTAGTCAAACAAAACCCACCTCGCTAACGACCATCATCTAGCCAGCAGCTAACGTTAGTCAAACAAAACCCACCTCGCTAACTACCATCATGTAGCCAGCAGCTAACGTTAGTCAAACAAACCCCACCTCGCTAACGACCATCATATAGCCAGCAGCTAACGTTAGTCAAACAAAACCCACCTCGCCACGACCATCATGTAGCCAGCAGCTAACGTTAGTCAAACAAAACCCACGTCGCTAACGACCATCATGTAGCCAGCAGCTAACATTAGTCAAACAAAACCCACCTCGCTAACGACCATCATGTAGCCAGCAGCTAACGTTAGTCAAACAAAACCCACCTCGCTAACGACCATCATGTAGCCAGCAGCTATAACGTTAGACAAACAAAACCCACCTCGCCACGACCAACATGTAGCCAGCAGCTATAACGTTAGTCAAACAAAACCCACCTCGCTAACGACCATCATGTAGCCAGCAGCTATAATGTTAGTCAAACAAAACCCACCTCGCTAACGACCATCATGTAGCCAGCAGCTATAACGTTAGTCAAACAAAACCCACCTCGCCACGACCATCATGTAGCCAGCAGCTATAACGTTAGTCAAACAAAACCCACCTCGCTAACTACCATCATGTAGCCAGCAGCTAACGTTAGTCAAACAAACCCCATCTCGCTAACTACCATCATGTAGCCAGCAGCTAACGTTAGTCAAACAAAACCCACCTCGCTAACGACCATCATGTAGCCAGCAGCTAACGTTAGTCAAACAAAACCCACCTCGCCACGACCATCATGTAGCCAGCAACTAACGTTAGTCAAACAAAACCCACCTCGCCACGACCATCATGTAGCCAGCAGCTAACGTTAGTCAAACAAAACCCACCTCGCTAACTACCATCATATAGCCAGCAGCTAACGTTAGTCAAACATAACCCACCTCGCCACGACCATCATGTAGCCAGCAGCTAACGTTAGTCAAACAAAACCCACCTCGCTAACGACCAATCATATAGCCAGCAGCTAACGTTAGTCAAACAAAACCCACCTCGCTAACGACCATCATATAGCTAGCAGCTAACGTTAGTCAAACATAACCCACCTCGCCACGACCATCATGTAGCCAGCAGCTAACGTTAGTCATTTAGACACACAGAATAAAATGTTTGGTAACAGAATAAATAAGATGGAATCATCTGGTGTTGATAACGAAGGGATACTGAAGTTCCTGAACATGTTAGTCAGTCAGTTTGTTAGTCTAGTTAGCGTATCGTTTTATTTCACGTGCAGGTGATTATTCACAAATGTTTTCGATGCAAATTTCACTTTCTTGAAAAAAAAGTACAAAATCTACAAATTACGCCACAGAGAAGAAGAAGAATTAATGGATTCTAATACCACAGAGCTACACAGACAACATGAACACATTCGTCCAAACCATTACAGATGGATGGCTAATGCAGAAAGAGAGAACTAATGGATTCTAGCACCACCGTCACTTTCACAAGTACAGAGCCAGACAGCCATCTTGCCATCATTCTTTTTTAGACTAGCTAACTACTGGCATAGTGACACCTACTGATAAGAACTGGTAATGCAGGTTTGGTTAGAATATATAGTGCAATAGAATTCTAGAATGTCTAAATGTCTCATACAGATTAGCTCGGTAAACTTTTATATATTAGGTAGGTAAATGTTTTATATTCGGTAAATAAACATTTTATATTTTGTGTTTGCATTGACCTTACATTGACTGAAACTATTCTCTTCTTACAATATTCTTTTTAATGGTTAGTTGAGCTGATCAGTCTTGGCCCAGCCCACCATTTTGTTAAAATGTCATTTTAAAATGTTATAATAGAATAACACCTACTTAATGGAAAATACATTATTTTCAATGAAAATGGTTGATTTAATAATTGAATGGATTTTACAGGGTTTCTACTTTATGAAACGTGTCTTGTATTTTTTTTTGTTCAACGTTCACTTTCTTTCCATTGTTTGTGTATAGATAGAAAAATTATATTTATAGCCTTTGTTTACATAACGCTCGGTCCCTGCTACTGTAGTTCACTAACTACAGAATGTATGTTGTCCATTGAAGTTGTTGTCTCTGGCTCTTCTAATAACAAGGTTTGTGGGTTTGTTTGAAAAGGGTTTGATCTGCTTTTCCAATTCTCCAATTTGAACAGTCCATGGAGGGTTTCTTTCATGTGTATGTGTTATTTAAAGGTTGAGGAAGTAAGTTGTACAACAATTCATGTAGAAAAACACATGTCAATTATTTTGAATCACATTACTATTTATTAGACATTTATTGAACAAACATAGTTTTACCGGTTCTGAACCGGTTCCTACTGACGTTTTGGTGTACAAAGCGCTCTGTGAACATTGTATGGTCCCAGAAAGCTCCACCTGTCAGCTCTATGTTCCCACTCTCTCAGCAGAGCTGACTTGAAGTGTCAGGTTTCACACCCCACATTTGCATATGAAATGACGCGTCACATTTTCTGTCCTATTCAGACAAATAAACGATTTCCTCTCCCTCTGAGCTGGTATATGAAAGGGGACAGTGTCGATATTCTCAGTCGGATGTCGAGATGTCAACATGAAAAATACTAAATCATTTCAGTTAGCTAGCTAACGTTAGCTGGCTGGCTCCCAAGCTAACGTTACGTGCATGACGTTATTATTCGTATACAGGAAACCGTTTACTTTGCTAGTTAGAGTCTAATGTTAGCTAGCTAACATTGTACCTGGTTGGTTAGCTCCCAGGATATTCATGCAGGCCAGTAACAACATGATTAGGCATGATTTAACATGATGTTCATTGTTGTTTAACTAGCTAACGTTACGTGACATGTGTGCTCTTACACGTTGTTTAACTAGCTAGGTTCATTGTTTACCTCGCTAGGTTCATTGTTTACCTAGCTAGCTAGCTACATTGTTTACCTAGCTAGGTTCATTGTTTACCTAGCTAGGTTCATTGTTTACCTAGCTAGCTAGCTCCATTGTTTACCTAGCTAGCTAGCTCCATTGTTTACCTAGATAGCTAGCTCCATTGTTTACCTAGCTAGCTAGCTCCATTGTTTACCTAGCTAGCTAGCTACATTAAGCTAAAGTGTACAGCACCCGTTGAATAAGGCCGGCGTCAGTAAAAGAGCGTAATGAAATTGTTGCCAGCAGAGCTGGTTAGGCTGGTTTCATGTTATCCAGAGGTAAACAAATCATCGGCCAGAGCGTTGAGTCTTCAATATTCCCAGGTAAGAAGTTTTAGGTTGTAGTTATTATATAAATTATAGGACTATTTCCCTCTATACCATTTGTATTTCATTAACCTTTGACTACTGGATGTTCTTATAGGCACTTTAGTATTGCCAGTGTAACAGTATAGCTTCCGTCCCTCTCCTCGCCCCTACCTGGGCTCGAACCAGCAACACAACGACAACAGACACCCTCGAAGCAGCGTTACCCATGCAGAGCAAGGGGAACAACCACTAGAAGGCTCAGAGCGAGTGACGTTTGAAACGCTATTAGCGAGCACTAACTAGCCAGCCATTTCACTTCGGTTACACCAGTCTCATCTCGGGAGTTGATAGGCTTGAAGTCATAAACAGCGCAATGCTTGACGCACAATGAAGAGCTACTGTCAAAAAGCACGAAAGTGCTCTTTGAATGAATGTTTACCTGCCTGCTTCTGCCTACCACCGCTCAGTCAGATACTTGTATGCTTGTATGCTCAGTCAGATTATATGCAACACAGGACACGCTAGATAATATCTAGTAATATCATCAACCATGTGTAGTTAACTAGTGATTATGATTGGTTGTTTTTTATAAGATAAGTTTAATGCTAGCTAGCAACTTACCTTGGCTTACTGCATTCGCGTAACAGGCAGTCTCCTTGTGGAGTGCAACGAGAGAGAGGCAGGTAATTATTGCGTTGGACTAGTTAATTGTAAGATTTCAAGGATCCCCCGAGCTGACAAGGTGAAAATCTGTCTAGTGGTTAGAGTGTAGGGGCGGCAGGTAGCCTAGTGGTTAGAGTGTAGGGGCGGCAGGTAGCCTAGTGGTTAGAGTGTAGGGCGGCAGGTAGCCTAGTGGTTAGAGTGTAGGGCGGCAGGTAGCCTAGTGGTTAGAGTGTAGGGGCGGCAGGTAGCCTAGTGGTTAGAGTGTAGGGGCGGCAGGTAGCCTAGTGGTTAGAGTGTAGGGGCGGCAGGTAGACTAGTGGTTAGAGTGTAGGGGCGGCAGGTAGCCTAGTGGTTAGAGTGTAGGGGGCGGCAGGTAGCCTAGTGGTTAGAGTGTAGGGGCGGCAGGTAGACTAGTGGTTAGAGTGTAGGGGCGGCAGGTAGCCTAGTGGTTAGAGTGTAGGGGCGGCAGGTAGCCTAGTGGTTAGAGTGTAGAGGTGGCAGGGTGGCCTAGTGGTTAGAGTGTAGAGGGGGCAGGTAGCCTAGTGGTTAGAGTGTAGGGGCGGCAGGTAGCCTAGTGGTTAGAGTGTAGGGGCGGCAGGTAGCCTAGTGGTTAGTGTGTAGGGCGGCAGGTAGCCTAGTGGTTAGAGTGTAGGGGCGGCAGGTAGACTAGTGGTTAGAGTGTAGGGGCGGCAGGTAGACTAGTGGTTAGAGTGTAGGGGCTGCAGGTAGCCTAGTGGTTAGAGTGTAGGGGCAGCAGGTAGCCTAGTGGTTAGAGTGTAGGGGCGGCAGGTAGCCTAGTGGTTAGAGTGTAGTGGCGGCAGGTAGACTAGTGGTTAGAGTGTAGGGGCGGCAGGTAGACTAGTGGTTAGAGTGTAGGGGCGGCAGGTAGACTAGTGGTTAGAGTGTAGGGGTGGCAGGTAGCCTAGTGGTTAGAGTGTAGGGGCGGCAGGTAGACTAGTGGTTAGAGTGTAGAGGCGGCAGGTAGACTAGTGGTTAGAGTGTAGGACTAGTAAGCGGAAGGTTGTAAATTCAAATCCCCGAGCTGACAAGGTGAAAATCTGTCGTTCTGCCCCTGGACAAGGTAGTTCCTAGGCCGTCATTAGAGTGTAGGGGCGGCAGGTAGCCTAGTGGTTAGAGTGTAAGGGCGGCAGGTAGACTAGTGGTTAGAGTGTAGGACTAGTAAGCGGAAGGTTGTAAATTCAAATCCCCGAGCTGACAAGGTGAAAATCTGTCGTTCTGCCCCTGGACAAGGTAGTTCCTAGGCCGTCATTAGAGTGTAGGGGCGGCAGGTAGCCTAGTGGTTAGAGTGTAGGGGCGGCAGGTAGCCTAGTGGTTAGAGTGTAGGGGCGGCAGGTAGCCTAGTGGTTAGAGTGTAGGGGCGGCAGGTAGACTAGTGGTTAGAGTGTAGGGGCGGCAGGTAGCCTAGTGGTTAGAGTGTAGGGGCGGCAGGTAGCCTAGTGGTTAGAGTGTAGGGGCGGCAGGTAGACTAGTGGTTAGAGTGTAGGGGCGGCAGGTAGCCTAGTGGTTAGAGTGTAGGGGCGGCAGGTAGCCTAGTGGTTAGAGTGTAGAGGTGGCAGGGTGGCCTAGTGGTTAGAGTGTAGAGGGGGCAGGTAGCCTAGTGGTTAGAGTGTAGGGGCGGCAGGTAGCCTAGTGGTTAGAGTGTAGGGGCGGCAGGTAGCCTAGTGGTTAGTGTGTAGGGGCGGCAGGTAGCCTAGTGGTTAGAGTGTAGGGGCGGCAGGTAGACTAGTGGTTAGAGTGTAGGGGCGGCAGGTAGACTAGTGGTTAGAGTGTAGGGGCTGCAGGTAGCCTAGTGGTTAGAGTGTAGGGGCAGCAGGTAGCCTAGTGGTTAGAGTGTAGGGGCGGCAGGTAGCCTAGTGGTTAGAGTGTAGTGGCGGCAGGTAGACTAGTGGTTAGAGTGTAGGGGCGGCAGGTAGACTAGTGGTTAGAGTGTAGGGGCGGCAGGTAGACTAGTGGTTAGAGTGTAGGGGTGGCAGGTAGCCTAGTGGTTAGAGTGTAGGGGCGGCAGGTAGACTAGTGGTTAGAGTGTAGAGGCGGCAGGTAGACTAGTGGTTAGAGTGTAGGACTAGTAAGCGGAAGGTTGTAAATTCAAATCCCCGAGCTGACAAGGTGAAAATCTGTCGTTCTGCCCCTGGACAAGGTAGTTCCTAGGCCGTCATTAGAGTGTAGGGGCGGCAGGTAGCCTAGTGGTTAGAGTGTAAGGGCGGCAGGTAGACTAGTGGTTAGAGTGTAGGACTAGTAAGCGGAAGGTTGTAAATTCAAATCCCCGAGCTGACAAGGTGAAAATCTGTCGTTCTGCCCCTGGACAAGGTAGTTCCTAGGCCGTCATTAGAGTGTAGGGGCGGCAGGTAGCCTAGTGGTTAGAGTGTAGGGGCGGCAGGTAGACTAGTGGTTAGAGTGTAGGGGCGGCAGGTAGCCTAGTGGTTAGAGTGTAGGGGCGGCAGGTCGACTAGTGGTTAGAGTGTAGGGGTGGCAGGTAGCCTAGTGGTTAGAGTGTAGGGGCGGCAGGTAGACTAGTGGTTAGAGTGTAGAGGCGGCAGGTAGACTAGTGGTTAGAGTGTAGGGGCGGCAGGTAGACTAGTGGTTAGAGTGTAGGGGCGGCAGGTAGACTAGTGGTTAGAGTGTAGGGGCGGCAGGTAGACTAGTGGTTAGAGTGTAGGACTAGTAACCGGAAGGTTGTAAATTCAAATCCCCGAGCTGACAAGGTGAAAATCTGTCGTTCTGCCCCTGGACAAGGTAGTTCCTAGGCCGTCATTAGAGTGTATGGGCGGCAGGTAGACTAGTGGTTAGAGTGTAGGGGCGGCAGGTAGCCTAGTGGTTAGAGTGTAGGGGCGGCAGGTAGACTAGTGGTTAGAGTGTAGGGGTGGCAGGTAGCCTAGTGGTTAGAGTGTAGGGGCGGCAGGTAGACTAGTGGTTAGAGTGTAGAGGCGGCAGGTAGACTAGTGGTTAGAGTGTAGGGGCGGCAGGTAGACTAGTGGTTAGAGTGTAGGGGCGGCAGGTAGACTAGTGGTTAGAGTGTAGAGGTGGCAGGTAGACTAGTGGTTAGAGTGTAGGGGCGGCAGGTAGACTAGTGGTTAGAGTGTAGGACTAGTAACCGGAAGGTTGTAAATTCAAATCCCCGAGCTGACAAGGTGAAAATCTGTCGTTCTGCCCCTGGACAAGGTAGTTCCTAGGCCGTCATTGAAAATAAGAATTTGTTCTTAACTGACTTTCCTAGTTAAATAAAGGTATAAAAACAAAATTCAAAATTAAATCACAAATCGGCAAATCGGCGTCCAAAAATACTATAGCCCTGGTTTGGATCATAATTGAAGAATCATAACTAGAATCATTAGGAACCTGGTGATGCAGCAGACTAAGTAGCCTACAGGGCTTGAAGATGGCAGATCGTTCCGGGTTTGCTGGGTAAACAGCATCTCTGTCTCGCTCTTATATCCCACAAGGGTATAATCTCTCAATTCCCTGTCCTCTCCTCTCCTCTCTGTCCTCCCCTCGTCCTGAAAGAGATGAGACTGAGCAACCGCTCTCTCTCTCTCTCTCTCTCTCTCTCTGTCTCTCTCTCTCTCTCTCTCTCTCTGGGGAGTTGCATATGAAGCTCAGATATGGGGTGTGATCTCTCCACATTAAACTTTAACACTGTGATTTGCCTGTGCCAGGAATGGACCGATTCCAATGAAGGCAAGAAGAAAGACTCTAGGGCTCTATTCATCTCTCTCTCTATTCATCTATCTATTCATCTCTCTCTCTATTCATCTCTCTCTCTATTCATCTCTCTCTCTCTATTCATCTCTCTCTCTATTCATCTCTCTCTATTCATCTATCTATTCATCTCTCTCTCTATTCATCTATCTATTCATCTCTCTCTCTATTCATCTATCTATTCATCTCTCTCTCTATTCATCTCTCTCTCTATTCATCTCTCTCTCTATTCATCTCTCTATTCATCTCTCTCTCTATTCATCTATCTATTCATCTCTCTCTCTATTCATCTCTCTCTCTATTCATCTATCTATTCATCTCTCTCTCTATTCATCTCTCTCTCTATTCATCTCTCTCTCTATTCATCTCTCTATTCATCTCTCTCTCTATTCATCTATCTATTCATCTCTCTCTCTATTCATCTCTCTCTCTATTCATCTCTCTCTCTATTCATCTCTCTATTCATCTCTCTCTCTATTCATCTATCTATTCATCTCTCTCTCTATTCATCTCTCTCTATTCATCTATCTATTCATCTCTCTCTCTATTCATCTATCTATTCATCTCTCTCTCTATTCATCTCTCTCTATTCATCTCTCTATCTATTCATCTCTCTCTATTCATCTCTCTCTCTCTATTCATCTCTCTCTCTCTATTCATCTCTCTCCCTATTCATCTCTCTATCTATTCATCTCTCTCTCTATTCATCTCTCTCTCTATTCATCTCTCTCTATTCATCTCTCTCTCTATTCATCTCTCTATCTATTCATCTCTCTCTCTATTCATCTCTCTCTCTATTCATCTCTCTCTCTATTCATCTCTCTCTCTATTCATCTCTCTCTCTATTCATCTCTCTCTCTATTCATCTCTATCTATTCATCTCTCTCTCTATTCATCTCTCTCTCTATTCATCTCTCTCTATTCATCTCTCTCTCTATTCATCTCTCTCTATTCATCTATCTATTCATCTCTCTCTCTATTCATCTCTCTATCTATTCATCTCTCTCTATTCATCTCTCTCTCTCTATTCATCTCTCTCTCTATTCATCTCTCTCCCTATTCATCTCTCTATCTATTCATCTCTCTCCCTATTCATCTCTCTATCTATTCATCTCTCTCTCTATTCATCTCTCTCTCTCTATTCATCTCTCTCTCTCTATTCATCTCTCTCTCTATTCATCTATCTATTCATCTCTCTCTCTATTCATCTATCTATTCATCTCTCTCTCTATTCATCTCTCTCCCTATTCATCTCTCTCTCTATTCATCTCTCTCTCTATTCATCTCTCTATTCATCTCTCTCTATTCATCTATCTATTCATCTCTCTCTCTATTCATCTCTCTCCCTATTCATCTCTCTCTCTATTCATCTCTCTCTCTATTCATCTATCTATTCATCTCTCTCTCTATTCATCTATCTCTCTATTCATCTCTCTCTCTATTCATCTCTCTCTCTATTCATCTCTCTCTCTATTCATCTATCTATTCATCTCTCTCTCTATTCATCTCTCTCTCTATTCATCTCTCTATCTATTCATCTCTCTCTCTCTATTCATCTCTCTCTCTATTCATCTCTCTCTCTATTCATCTCTCTCTCTATTCATCTATCTATTCATCTCTCTATCTATTCATCTCTCTCTCTATTCATCTCTCTCTCTCTATTCATCTCTCTCTCTATTCATCTATCTATTCATCTCTCTATCTATTCATCTCTCTCTCTATTCATCTCTCTCTCTCTATTCATCTCTCTATCTATTCATCTCTCTATCTATTCATCTCTCTCTCTATTCATCTCTCTCTCTCTATTCATCTCTCTCTCTATTCATCTCTCTCTCTATTCATCTCTCTCTCTATTCATCTATCTATTCATCTCTCTCTCTATTCATCTCTCTCTCTATTCATCTCTCTATCTATTCATCTCTCTCTCTCTATTCATCTCTCTCTCTATTCATCTCTCTCTCTATTCATCTCTCTCTCTATTCATCTATCTATTCATCTCTCTATCTATTCATCTCTCTCTCTATTCATCTCTCTCTCTCTATTCATCTCTCTCTCTATTCATCTATCTATTCATCTCTCTATCTATTCATCTCTCTCTCTATTCATCTCTCTCTCTCTATTCATCTCTCTATCTATTCATCTCTCTATCTATTCATCTCTCTCTCTATTCATCTCTCTCTCTATTCATCTCTCTCTCTATTCATCTATCTATCTCTTTCTCTATTCATCTATCTCTCTCTATCTATTCATCTCTCTCTCTCTATTCAATTCAATTTCAATTCAAGGGCTCTGTCTCTCTATTCATCTCTCTCTCTCTATTCATCTATCTCTCTCTATTCATCTATCTCTTTCTCTGTCTCTCTCTCTCTCTGTGTCCCCCCCTCTCTCTCTCTCTCTCTCTCTCTCTCTCTCTCTCTCTCTCTCTCTCTCTCTCTCTCTCTCTCTCTATTCATCTATCTATTCATCTCTCTCTCTATTCATCTATCTATTCATCTCTCTCTCTATTCATCTCTCTCTCTATTCATCTCTCTATTCATCTCTCTCTCTATTCATCTATCTATTCATCTCTCTCTCTATTCATCTCTCTCCCTATTCATCTCTCTCTCTATTCATCTCTCTCTCTATTCATCTATCTATTCATCTCTCTCTCTATTCATCTATCTCTCTATTCATCTCTCTCTCTATTCATCTCTCTCTCTATTCATCTATCTATTCATCTCTCTCTCTATTCATCTCTCTCCCTATTCATCTCTCTCTCTATTCATCTCTCTCTCTATTCATCTATCTATTCATCTCTCTCTCTATTCATCTATCTCTCTATTCATCTCTCTCTCTATTCATCTCTCTCTCTATTCATCTATCTATTCATCTCTCTCTCTATTCATCTCTCTCTCTATTCATCTCTCTATCTATTCATCTCTCTCTCTCTATTCATCTCTCTCTCTATTCATCTCTCTCTATTCATCTCTCTCTCTATTCATCTATCTATTCATCTCTCTATCTATTCATCTCTCTCTCTATTCATCTCTCTCTCTCTATTCATCTCTCTCTCTATTCATCTATCTATTCATCTCTCTATCTATTCATCTCTCTCTCTATTCATCTCTCTCTCTCTATTCATCTCTCTCTCTCTATTCATCTCTCTCTCTATTCATCTATCTATTCATCTCTCTCTCTCTATTCATCTCTCTCTCTATTCATCTATCTATTCATCTATCTCTCTCTATTCATCTCTCTCTCTCTATTCATCTCTCTATTCATCTCTCTATTCATCTCCCTATTCATCTCTCTCTCTATTCATCTCTCTCTCTATTCATCTATCTATTCATCTATCTATTCATCTATCTATTCATCTCTCTCTCTATTCATCTCTCTCTCTATTCATCTCTCTATCTATTCATCTCTCTCTCTATTCATCTCTCTCTCTCTATTCATCTCTCTCTCTATTCATCTCTCTATCTATTCATCTCTCTATCTATTCATCTCTCTCTCTATTCATCTCTCTCTCTATTCATCTCTCTATCTATTCATCTCTCTCTCTATTCATCTCTCTCTCTCTATTCATCTCTCTCTATCTATTCATCTCTCTCTCTATTCATCTCTCTCTCTATTCATCTCTCTATTCATCTCCCTATTCATCTCTCTCTCTATTCATCTATCTATTCATCTATCTATTCATCTCTCTCTCTATTCATCTCTCTCTCTATTCATCTCTCTATCTATTCATCTCTCTCTCTCTATTCATCTCTCTCTCTATTCATCTATCTATCTCTATTCATCTCTCTCTCTCTATTCATCTCTCTATTCATCTCTCTATTCATCTCTCTATTCATCTCCCTATTCATCTCTCTCTCTATTCATCTCTCTCTCTCTATTCATCTCTCTATTCATCTCTCTATTCATCTCTCTATTCATCTCCCTATTCATCTCTCTCTCTATTCATCTCTCTCTCTATTCATCTATCTATTCATCTCTCTATCTATTCATCTCTCTCTCTATTCATCTCTCTCTCTCTATTCATCTCTCTCTCTCTATTCATCTATCTCTCTATTCATCTCTCTCTCTATTCATCTCTCTCTCTATTCATCTCTCTCTCTATTCATCTATCTATTCATCTCTCTATCTATTCATCTCTCTCTCTATTCATCTATCTATTCATCTCTCTATCTATTCATCTCTCTCTCTATTCATCTCTCTCTCTCTATTCATCTCTCTCTCTATTCATCTCTCTCTCTATTCATCTCTCTCTCTATTCATCTATCTATTCATCTCTCTATCTATTCATCTCTCTCTCTCTATGCATCTATCTATTCATCTCTCTATCTATTCATCTCTCTCTCTATTCATCTCTCTCTATCTATTCATCTCTCTCTCTCTATTCAATTCAATTTCAATTCAAGGGCTCTGTCTCTCTATTCATCTCTCTCTCTATTCATCTATCTCTCTCTATTCATCTATCTCTTTCTCTGTCTCTCTCTCTGTGTCCCCCCCCTCTCTCTCTCTCTCTCTCTCTCTTTCTCTCTCTCTCTTTTTTTTCTCTCTCTCTCTCTGTCCATCTCTCTTGTTATTGCTCTCTCATTCTCTTTCGTTCTCTCTCTGCCTTTCTCTCTCTTGTTCTCTCTCTCACTCCCTCTCTCTATCTCTTTCCCCTGTTCCTGAACAATCAGAGTGTGCTGTGTCCCCTTTTCTTATGAAGTATGTGTGTAAGAGTACATTTTTTGTCAGAGGAAAGGAGAGGAGAGTTAAGGAGAGGAGACGAGAGTTATGGAGAGGAGAGATAAGTAGAGAAGAGGAGAGATAAGGAGAGGAGAGATAAGTAGAGGAGAGGAGAGTTAAGTAGAGGAGAGGAGAGTTAAGTAGAGGAGAGTTAAGTAGAGGAGA
>NC_088402.1:91173097-91263097 GCF_034236695.1 Oncorhynchus nerka | reverse complement strand
AGAGAGAAAGGGTGGGAGAAAAAGAGAGAAAGGGAGAGAGGAGAGAGAAAGGGAGAATGAGAGACGAGAGCAAGGGCGAGAGAGAGGTAGAGGGGGAAATCGCATCAGGCCCCTGGCCCCACTCAGAGCTTGGCTATAGCCCACCATTCTCCCCTCTCATCCCTCTCTCTCTCTTTTCTCCAACATCATCCCCTTGTCACTCTGTCCTCCCCCTTCCTCTCTGTTAGACACATCTCCTGCACTCTTTAAAATCGAACCTTCATCCCTCTCTCTCTCTCTCTCTCCTCAATGGTGAGATCTGCTCTATCTTTCCTTTCCTGCAGTTAAATGACCTCTTGGTTGGAATTTCATAATTAATCAACTTTAAAAATAAAATAAAAATCCGATAATCTGGTGTGTCAAACGTTTTAAAAATATATATTTTTCAGTCTTTTGTGACTGTCTATGAAGTGTAATATTGGGATGCAAACTCAAAATGTAATACATTTCAACTCTATATCTGACATGGTACAGGTCTCTTATTTTTGTTAAGCCCATGATCATGTGTTTGAGGTGTCTACTTGTGTTTCAAAAGAGATTTGTTTAATACTACCAAGAAACACTCTGTGTGACCCTGATTTAGCCCACTGCAGTAACATGTTAAATGATCTCCTCCTCTCCTCCTCCTGATCCCTTTCCTCTCCTCTCCTCTCCTCCTCTCCTCTCCTCCTCTCCCTCCTCCTGATCCCCTCTCATTTCCTCTCCTCTCCTCTCCTTTCCTCTTCTCTCCTCCTCTCCTCTCCTCCTCCTGATCACTCTCCTCTCCTCCTCTTCCTCCCCTCTCCTCTCTTCCTGATCCCTCTCTCCTCTCCGCTCTTCTCTTCCTCTTCTCCTCCTGATCCCTATCCTATCCTCTCCTCCTCTTCCTCCTCCAGATCCCTCTCTCCTCTCCACTCCTCTCCTCTCCTCCTCCTCCTGATTCCTCTCTTTTCCTTTCCTCTCCTCCTCTCCTCTCCTCTCGTCCTCCTCCTGATCACTATCCTATCCTCTCCTCCTCTTCTTCCCCTCTCCTCTCCTCCTCTTCCTGATCCCTCTCTCCTCTCCGCACCTCCTCTCCTCCTCCTCCCGATCCCTCTCCTCTCCTCTCCTCTCCTCTCCTCTCCTCTCCTCTCCTCTCCTCTCCTCTCTTCTCCTCCTCCTGGCACTGGGAAGGTATTTTTCCTGTCCTCCTTTTCTCCTAAAACATCCTTTACCTCCCACTTCACACACACACCAACAGACACACACCCACACACACTCTCACACGCACACACACACACACCTTTTCTCTAAATCATCTACCTCTCCTCCTCTCCCCCTCTCCTCCCTGACTTTAAGACCCCTTCTCTCTATTTCTCTTGACCAACTCAGTGGCCTTGTGGTTAGTGTCCCCCTGACATTAGTTAGTGTCCCCCTGACATTAGTTAGTGTCCCCCTGACATTGGTTAGTGTCCCCCTGACATTAGTTAGTGTCCCCCTGACATTGGTTAGTGTCCCCCTGAGATTAGTTAGTGTCCCCCTGACATTGGTTAGTGTCCCCCTGACATTAGTTAGTGTCCCCCTGACATTAGTTAGTGTCCCCCTGACATTGGTTAGTGTCCCCCTGACATTAGTTAGTGTCCCCCTGACATTGGTTAGTGTCCCCCTGACATTAGTTAGTGTCCCCCGTGACATTAGTTAGTGTCCCCCTGACATTAGTTAGTGTCCCCCTGACATTAGTTAGTGTCCCCCTGACATTAGTTAGTGTCCCCCAGACATTGGTTAGTGTCCCCCTGACATTGGTTAGTGTCCCCCTGACATTAGTTAGTGTCCCCGTGACATTAGTTAGTGTCCCCCTGACATTAGTTAGTGTCCCCCTGACATTAGTTAGTGTCCCCCTGACATTAGTTAGTGTCCCCCTGACATTGGTTAGTGTCCCCCCTGACATTGGTTAGTGTCCCCCCTGGTACATCAAGCTGTCTCACTACAGAAACAGGAGACAGACTAGTGTCCTGTCCAGGCGGTGTCCTGGTACATCAAGCTGTCTCACTACAGAAACAGGAGACAGACTAGTGTCCTGTCCAGGCGGTGTCCTGTACATCAAGCTGTCTCACTACAGTAACAGGAGACAGACTAGTGTCCTGTCCAGGGGGTGTCCTGGTACATCAAGCTGTCTCACTACAGAAACAGGAGATAGACAAGTGTCCTGTCCAGGGGGTGTCCTGGTACATCAAGCTGTCTCACTACAGAAACAGGAGATAGACTAGTGTCCTGTCCAGGGGGTGTCCTGGTACATCAAGCTGTCTCACTACAGTAACAGGAGATAGACTAGTGTCCTGTCCAGGGGGTGTCCTGGTACATCAAGCTGTCTCACTACAGTTACAGGAGATAGACTAGTGTCCTGTCCAGGGGGTGTCCTGGTACATCAAGCTGTCTCACTACAGAAACAGGAGACAGACTAGTGTCCTGTCCAGGCGGTGTCCTGTACATCAAGCTGTCTCACTACAGTAACAGGAGACAGACTAGTGTCCTGTCCAGGGGGTGTCCTGGTACATCAAGCTGTCTCACTACAGTAACAGGAGATAGACTAGTGTCCTGTCCAGGGGGTGTCCTGGTACATCAAGCTGTCTCACTACAGTAACAGGAGATAGACTAGTGTCCTGTCCAGGGGGTGTCCTGGTACATCAAGCTGTCTCACTACAGAAACAGGAGACAGACTAGTGTCCTGTCCAGGGGGTGTCCTGTCCAGGGGGTGTCCGTCTCTCACAAGCCAAGGCTACTCTCCTCGCTTTCTCACAGTGTTATAAAAGTTGTCTACAGGAAACTATAAATCGCTGCCCTCTGGCATCCCATTCTCGACCTCTCCCAAACACACTCGCACTGCCCCTGACGCCCCTCCCCTCCTGACGCCCCTCCCCCTGACGCCCCTCCCCTCCTGACGCCCCTCCCCCTGACGCCCCTCCCCTCCTGACGCCCCTCCCCTCCTGACGCCCCTCTGACCTCCTGACGCCCCTCCCCTCCTGACGCCCCTCCCTCCTGACGCCCCTCCCCCCATGACGCCCCTCCCCTCCTGACGCCCCTCCCCTCCTGACGCCCCTCCCCCATGACGCCCCTCCCCCTGACGCCCCTCCCCCTGACGCCCCTCCCCTCCTGCAGCCTGGGATATAAATAGGCACCAGCGCAACGATGTGGGAGATGTCAAGGATGAGGACCAGCCTTTTCCCACCAGCCAGTCAGAGAGATACCACCACCACTCAGCCAGTCTCCTAGTCAGAGAGATACCACCACCACTCAGCCAGTCTCCTAGTCAGAGAGATACCACCACCACTCAGCCAGTCTCCTAGTCAGAGAGATACCTCCACCACTCAGCCAGTCTCCTAGTCAGAGAGTAGAACAGAGAGATACCACCACCACCACTCAGCCAGTCTCCTAGTCAGAGAGTAGAACAGAGAGATACCACCACCACTCAGCCAGTCTCCTAGTCAGAGAGTAGAACAGAGAGATACCACCACCACTCAGCCAGTCTCCTAGTCAGAGAGTAGAACAGAGAGATACCACCACCACTCAGCCAGTCTCCTAGTCAGAGAGATACCACCACCACTCAGCCAGTCTCCTAGTCAGAGAGTAGAACAGAGAGATACCACCACCACTCAGCCAGTCTCCTAGTCAGAGAGTAGAACAGAGAGATACCACCACCACTCAGCCAGTCTCCTAGTCAGAGAGATACCACCACCACTCAGCCAGTCTCCTAGTCAGAGAGATACCACCACCACTCAGCCAGTCTCCTAGTCAGAGAGTAGAACAGAGAGATACCACCACCACTCAGCCAGTCTCCTAGTCAGAGAGTAGAACAGAGAGATACCACCACCACTCAGCCAGTCTCCTAGTCAGAGAGATACCACCACCACTCATCCAGTCTCCTAGTCAGAGATATACCACCACCACTCAGCCAGTCTCCTAGTCAGAGAGATACCTCCACCACTCAGCCAGTCTCCTAGTCAGAGAGATACCACCACCACTCAGCAAGTCTCCTAGTCAGAGAGATACCACCACCACTCAGCCAGTCTCCTAGTCAGAGAGATACCACCACCACTCAGCCAGTCTCCTAGTCAGAGAGATACCTCCACCACTCAGCCAGTCTCCTAGTCAGAGAGATACCACCACCACTCAGCCAGTCTCCTAGTCAGAGAGATACCACCACCACTCAGCCAGTCTCCTAGTCAGAGAGATACCACCACCACTCAGCCAGTCTCCTAGTCAGAGAGGTATCTTAATGTTACAGCATACAATGACATTCTAGACAATTCTGTGCTTCCAACTTTGTGGCAACAGTTTGGGGAAAATGCTTTCCTGTTTCAGCATGACACGAAGCGAGGTCCATGCAGAAATGGTTTGTCGAGAACTGTGTGGAAGAACTTGACTGGCCTGCACAGACCTCTGACCTCAACCACATTGAACACCTTTGGGATGAATTGGAACGCTGACTGCGAGCCAGCGCTAATCGCCCAACATCAGCACCTGACTTCACTAATGCTCTTATGGCTGAATGGAAGCAAGTCCCCTGCAGCAATATTCCAACATCTAGTGGAAAGCCTTCCCAGAAGAGTGGAGGCTGTTATAACAGCAATGATCCAACATCTAGTGGAAAGCCTTCCCAGAAGAGTGGAGGCTGTTATAGCAGCAATGTTCCAACATCTAGTAGCAAGCAAACATCTAGTAGCAAGCCTTCCCAGAAGAGTGGAGGCAGTTATAGCAGCAATGTTCCAACATCTAGTGGAAAGCCTTCCCAGAAGAGTGGATGCTGTTATAGCAGCAATGTCCCAACATCTAGTGGAAAGCCTTCCCAGAAGAGTGGAGGCAGTTATAGCAGCAATGTTCCAACATCTAGTGGAAAGCCTTCCCAGAAGAGTGGAGGCTGTTATAGCAGCAATGTCCCAACATCTAGTGGAAAGCCTTCCCAGAAGAGTGGAGGCTGTTATAGCAGCAATGTTCCAACATCTAGTGGAAAGCCTTCCCAGAAGAGTGGAGGCTGTTATAGCAGCAATGTCCCAACATCTAGTGGAAAGCCTTCCCAGAAGAGTGGAGGCTGTTATAGCAGCAATGTTCCAACATCTAGTGGAAAGCCTTCCCAGAAGAGTGGAGGCTGTTATAGCAGCAATGTTCAACATCTAGTGGAAAGCCTTCCCAGAAGAGTGGAGGCTGTTATAGCAGCAATGTCCCAACATCTAGTGGAAAGCCTTCCCAGAAGAGTGGAGGCTGTTATAGCAGCAATGTTCCAACATCTAGTGGAAAGCCTTCCCAGAAGAGTGGAGGCTGTTATAGCAGCAATGTTCCAACATCTAGTGGAAAGCCTTCCCAGAAGAGTGGAGGCTGTTATAGCAGCAATGTTCCAACATCTAGTGGAAAGCCTTCCCAGAAGAGTGGAGGCTGTTATAGCAGCAATGTCCCAACATCTAGTGGAAAGCCTTCCCAGAAGAGTGGAGGCTGTTGTAGCAGCAATGTTCCAACATCTAGTGGAAAGCCTTCCCAGAAGAGTGGAGGCTGTTATAGCAGCAATGTTCCAACATCTAGTGGAAAGCCTTCCCAGAAGAGTGGAGGCTGTTATAGCAGCAATGTCCCAACATCTAGTGGAAAGCCTTCCCAGAAGAGTGGAGGCTGTTATAGCAGCAATGTTCCAACATCTAGTGGAAAGCCTTCCCAGAAGAGTGGAGGCTGTTATAGCAGCAATGTTCCAACATCTAGTGGAAAGCCTTCCCAGAAGAGTGGAGGCTGTTATAGCAGCAATGTTCCAACATCTAGTGGAAAGCCTTCCCAGAAGAGTGGAGGCTGTTATAGCAGCTAAGGGAGGGGGGATCAACTCCATATTAATGCTGATTTTGGAACGAGATGTTGGACGAGTAGGTGTCCACATACTTTTGTCCATGTAGTGTATATACTGTACTACCACAACATGCCCCTATAGAAACCCACTGAGTTGTAAATAGCATCGAGTACAAATTCAGTGTGATTTGTGAGTGGTGATGCTCTTTAGTTTCTTTGCTGGTAGTTTAAGTGTTTGTTTTTTGAGAGTCCAAGGCTAATCTCTCTCTCTCTCTCTCTCTCTCTCTCTCTCTCTCTCTCTCTCTCTCTCTCTCTCTACATCCAACCCCACGTCCCCTAGGTGAGTCTGGACTCCCGGGTGAGAGAGGTGATTAACAGGAAGATACAGGAGCCTACGCCCCACACCTTTGAGGACGCCCAGCTTCAGATCTATACCTTAATGCACAGAGACTCATATCCTCGCTTCCTCAACTCGTCTATATACAGATCACTGGTTCACCATGGCTCCCACACCTCCTCAGAGTCCTAGGTTCACAACATTTCACTCACTCACACGCACTCCTCGCTCTCTCTCTCTCTCTCTCTCTCCCTCTCAGACTCCTCTCTCCCTCTCCCTCACATTCATCTCTCTCTCTCTCTCTCTCTCTCTCTCTCTCTCTCTCTCTCTCCCTCAGACTCCCCTCTCCCTCTCCCTCACATTCATCTATCTCTCTCCCTCTCCCTCACATTCATCTCTCTCTCTCTCTCTCTCTCCCTCAGACTCCTCTCTCCCTCTCCCTCACATTCATCTATCTCTCTCTCTCTCCCTCTCCCTCACATTCATCTCTCTCTCTCTCTCTCTCTCCCTCAGACTCCTCTCTCCCTCTCCCTCACATTCATCTATCTCTCTCTCTCTCTCTCTCTCTCTCTCTCTCTCTCTCTCTCTCTCTCTCTCTCTCTCTCTCTCTCTCATCCCCTCTGCTCTGTCTCTCTCCATTCCATAACCACTTAAGGAGAAAATATCCTTTTGGGGATTTTTATAATGTTTGTTTTGTGATTTTTTTCTCTATGATGCTTTTTTGTTGCCCAACCCTTTCACTTTTTCTATTAATTATTTTTTAATGAACTTCATCATGTCACCTTAGGGACTTCCTGTTCCCTAATGTTGTTCACTACCCACATAGGGCTTTGGTCAAAAGTAGTGCACTATATAGGGAATAGGGTGCCATTTTGACAAGTCAAGGTAACTGGAAGACGGAGACATTATTTATGTTGGATATCGTTCATACTGTTCGTGGTGACAGCTGTTACTCACATTATTTATGTGGGATATCGTTCATACTGTTCGTGGTGACAGCTGTTACTCACATTATTTATGTGGGATATCGTTCATACTGTTCGTGGTGACAGCTGTTACTCACATTATTTATGTGGGATATCGTTCATACTGTTCGTGGTGACAGCTGTTACTCACATTATTTATGTGGGATATCGTTCATACTGTTCGTGGTGACAGCTGTTACTCACATTATTTATGTGGGATATCGTTCATACTGTTCGTGGTGACAGCTGTTACTCACATTATTTATGTGGGATATCGTTCATACTGTTCGTGGTGACAGCTGTTACTCACATTATTTATGTCGGATATCGTTCATACTGTTCGTGGTGACAGCTGTTACTCACATTATTTATGTCGGATATCGTTCATACTGTTCGTGGTGACAGCTGTTACTCACATTTACACACAGCAATCTGCTTTGTTCCAAATGACATGCAGCATGTTTTACTTTCTCCTGACAAAACGTCCTGATTTGAAGGTAAAAGAAACCTCGGCAATAAAGACACTGGTGACTTTCTAACGTCCACACAACGTTCACACCACGTTAAAGACACAACGTTCACACAACGTTAGAGACACCACGTTAAAGACACAACGTTCACACAACGTTAAAGACACAACGTTCCCACCACGTTAAAGACACAACGTTCACGACCCTGACCCCATCCCCTCTGCCGGACCCCCTGGACACTGCTGCTGTACTACGCTTCTGACCTTTGACCTGTCTACTGTCTCCCTCACCTCACTGCTGTGATTGGCTATCAGAGGCATCGGGATGAGCTGTGGTTGGTCGATTGATCAGGGGGGGGGCTAAGAGATTTTCCATCCCAGGTGCAAAAAAAAAAAAAAGACTCACAATAAAAAATTAAAAAACATACAAAAGTCTGTTAACAGTTAAACAACTGTTTCATGGGAAATGGAGTTTGAGGACAACACTTGTCTGTAGTTAGAAGACTGAAGATGATGCCTAGGTCTTTACTAGACTTGTTGTCACTCAAAATGCTTTAAACTTAGTATTATTAATGTTATTTATTTTATATTTTGTTAAACTGTGATAATGATTTCATTGTACATATATAAACAGAAACCCTTTGACCATCAACACAAACCTCGCACAAACTCTCAATCAAATCATCAACTGTGTTTAAAGTTCTCTATGTGGTACCCTATTCCCTCAATGGTGCACTAAACAAAGCCCATAGCTTTTTGTCAAAAGTAGTGCACTCCATAGGGAATAGGGTTCCATTTGGGACCAGTGTTTGGTATTTCCAAGTTGAAAGGCCCTGCCACTCTGGCACCGCCTGTAGGTGGTGAATGGTACTACCTCTATGTCAGGGTGTCTCCCTGCTGTGTGTGTGTGTGTGTGTGTGTGTGTGTGTGTGTTTCAAGTCCGTCTCCAGGTATGTTGGACAGGTGTGTCTTAGTTCTCATATAGTATACATCATACAGCCAACATCGTGTCAACATTTCTCCAGAACAGCTCTGGACTGAAAGATGGACAACAAACATTTCATCCACTCTGTCCCTGGTGATTCTGGGTAAAATACTGTGAACTGAACTCCTCCCATCACTGTCTCAAGTCAAGTAAGTCCCCTCACTCTGTCTAGTCCCCTTCCTGTCTCAAGTCAAGTCCCCTCACTCTGTCTAGTCCCCTTCCTGTCTCAAGTCAAGTAAGTCCCCTCACTCTGTCTAGTCCCCTTCCTGTCCCAAGTCAAGTCCCCTCACTCTGTCTAGTCCCCTTCCTGTCCCAAGTCATGTCCCCTCACTCTGTCTAGTCCCCTTCCTGTCTCAAGTCAAGTCCCCTCACTCTGTCTAGTCTCCTTCCTGTCCCAAGTCAAGTCCCCTCACTCTGTCTTGTCCCCTTCCTGTCTCAAGTCAAGTCCCCTCACTCTGTCCTGTCCCAAGTCAAGTCCCCACACTCTGTCTAGTCTCCTTCCTGTCCCAAGTCAAGTCCCCTCACTCTGTCTAGTCCCCTTCCTGTCCCAAGTCATGTCCCCTCACTCTGTCTAGTCCCCTTCCTGTCTCAAGTCAAGTCCCCTCACTCTGTCTAGTCTCCTTCCTGTCCCAAGTCAAGTCCCCTCACTCTGTCTTGTCCCCTTCCTGTCTCAAGTCAAGTCCCCTCACTCTGTCCTGTCCCCTTCCTGTCTCAAGTCAAGTCCCCTCACTCTGTCTAGTCCCCTTCCTGTCCCAAGTCAAGTCCCCTCACTCTGTCCTGTCCCCTTCCTGTCTCAAGTCAAGTCCCCTCACTCTGTCTAGTCCCCTTCCTGTCCCAAGTCAAGTCCCCTCACTCTGTCTGGTTCCCTTCCTGTCCCAAGTCAAGTCCCCTCACTGTCTGGTCTCCTTCCTGTCTCTGCTGCTGTTAAGCAGTACATACTCTAGGACCAGTTCCCCAGACAGAGATTAAGCCTAGTCCTGGACTACGGGCCCAATGTGAAACACACCATCACCATCACCAGCCTGCAATGATGACACGCTGCATGATAGACAGTTGAAGTTGAGAGTTTACATACACCGTAGCCATACACCTTAGATGTACTGATGAAGTTCTCCATACCCTAGTCCTCCCATCAGTGTGAAACAGCAGGGACCCGGGATTCAGCAGACCAAGCAATGTTTTACAATCCTCTAGTGTCCAGCGTTTTTTTTTCCCTCAGCCCGCAGTTTCTTGTTTTTTTGCTGAAAGAAGTGGAACTCTTAAGGTCGTCGGCTTGCCATTCCTCATTCGTGTCAAGGTACGATGAGTTGTGCATTCTGTCATAGGTCTTTGGCCATCAATTTTGTACAGGACTGTCAGTTGACTAACTGTAGCCGTTCTGTTTCTCTGCACAATTCATATCAGCCTCCTATGTCCTCTTAAAAAAAAAAAAACAGCAGTTCTTGACACACTCAAACCGGAATGTCTGGAACCTACTACTATACCCTGTTCAAAGGCACTTCAATATCTTGTCTTGCCCATTCACCCTCTGAATGGCACACAATGCATGTCTCAATTGTCTCAAGGCTTAAAAATCTTTCTTTAACCAGTCTCTTGACCATCTACACTGATTGAAGTGGATTTAACAAGTGACATCAATAAGGGATCCATATATTTCACCTGGATTCACCTGGTCAGTCTATGTCATGGAAAGAGCAGGTGTTCCTAATGTTTTGTACACTCAGTGTAGACTCCATTGAAAGTACATTCTAGTCCAGGACTAGGCTTGATCCATGTCTGGGAAACCAGCTCTAGATTCGTTTTCAGAACAAAGTTTCAGATTGGGTCTGTCCACAAATGGCATTTTTCCTTTACAGAATTTACTATATTTTGTAAATACAAAGGGAATAGTCCATATTGAACATACTACATACATGTACTACATACAAACACATACTACATACACATAATACAAACATGTACTACATACATACACATACTACATACATGTACTACATACATACACCTACTACAAACACATACTACATACATACATACATGTACTACATAGCTACACATACTACATACATGTACTACATACATACACATACTACATACATGCACATACTACATACATGTACTACATACATACACATACTACATACATGTACTATACACATACTACATACATGTACTACATACATACACCTACTACATACATGTACTACATACATACACCTACTACATACATGTACTACATACATACACATACTACATACATGTACTACATACATACACATACTACATACATGTACTACATACATACACCTACTACATACATACACATACTACATACATGTACTACATACATACACCTACTACATACATGTACTACATGCATACACCTACTACATACATACACATACTACATACATACACCTACTACATACATACACCTACTACATACATGTACTACATACACCTACTACATACATGTACTACATACATACATACACCTACTACATACATACACATACTACATACATACACATACTACATACATGTACTACATACATACACCTACTACATACATGTACTACATACATACATACACCTACTACATACATGTACTACATGCATACACCTACTACATACATACACATACTACATACATACACCTACTACCTACATGTACTACATACATACACATACTACATACATGTACTACATACATACACATACTACATACATGTACTACATACATACACATACTACATACATACACCTACTACATGCATGTACTACATACATACACATACTACATACATACACATACTACATACCTGTACTACATACATACACATGCTACATACATGTACTACATACACATACTACATGCGTACACATACTACATACATACACATACTACATATATGTACTACATACATACGCATAATACATACATACACATACTACATGTACTACATACATACTACATACATACACCTACATACTACATACGTGTACTACATACATACACATACTACATACATACACATAATACAAACATGTACTACATACATACACATACTACATACATGTACTACATACATACACCTACTACAAACACATACTACATACGTGTACTACATACATACACATACTACATACATGTACTACATAGATACACATACTACATACATGTACTACATACATACACATACTACATACATGTACTACATACATGCACATACTACATACATGTACTACATACATACACATACTACATACATGTACTATACACATACTACATACATGTACTACATACATACACCTACTACATACATGTACTACATACATACACCTACTACATACATGTACTACATACATACACCTACTACATACATGTACTACATACATACATACACCTACTACATACATACTACATACATGTACTACATACATACACCTACTACATACATGTACTACATACATACTACATACACCTACTACATACATACACCTACTACATACATACACATACTACATGCATACACCTACTACATACATACACATACTACATACATACACCTACTACATACATGTACTACATACATACACCTACTACATACATGTACTACATGCATACTACATACACCTACTACATACATGTACTATACACATACTACATACATACACATACTACATACATGTACTACATACATACACCTACTACATACATACACCTACTACATACATGTACTACATACATACACATACTACATACATGTACTACATACATACACATACTACATACATGTACTACATACATACACATACTACATACATGTACTACATACATACACCTACTACATACATACACATACTACATGCATACACCTACTACATACATACACATACTACATACATACACCTACTACATACATGTGCTACATACATACACCTACTACATACATGTACTACATACATACTACATACACCTACTACATGCATGTACTACATACATACATACACCTACTACATACATACACATACTACATACATGTACTACATACATACACCTACTACATACATGTACTACATACATACTACATACACCTACTACATACATATACTACATGCATACACCTACTACATACATGTACTACATACATACATACACCTACTACATACATACACATACTACATACATACACATACTACATACATGTACTACATACATACACCTACTACATACATGTACTACATACATACATACACCTACTACATACATGTACTACATGCATACACCTACTACATACATACACATACTACATACATACACCTACTACACATGTACATACACACATACTACATACATGTACTACATGTACTACATACATACACATACACATACATACACATATACATACACCTACACATACATGTACATACATACACATACATACACATACACATACGTGTACTACATACATACACCTACTACATACATACACATACTACATACATGTACTACATACATACATACACCTACTACATACATGTACTACATGCATACACCTACTACATACATACACATACTACATACATACACCTACTACCTACATGTACTACATACATACACATACTACATACATGTACTACATACATACACATACTACATACATGTACTACATACATACACATACTACATACATACACATGCTGCATACATACACCTACTACATACATGTACTACATACATGTACTACATACATACACATACAACATGTACTACATACATACACATACTACATACATGTACTATATACATACACATACTACATACATGTACTACATACATACACACATACATGTACATACATGTACTACATGCACATACACATACTACATACATACACATACTACATACATACACATACTACATACATGTACTACATACATACACATACTACATACATGTACTACATACATACACATACTACATACATGTACTACATACATACACATACTACATACATACACATACTGCATACATACTACATACACCTACTACATACATACACATACATGTACTACACATACATACACATACTACATACATGTACTACATACATACACATACTACATACATGTACTACATACATACACATACTACATACATACACTACATACATACATACTACACTACATACATACACATACATGTACTACATACATACACATATACATACTATGCATACATACACATACTACATACATACACATAATACACACCTACTACATACATGTACTACATACACATACACATACTACATACATGTACTACATACATACACCTACTACATACATGTACTACATGTACACCTACACATACTACATACATACACATACATGCTGCACATACATACATACATGTACTACATACATACTACACATACTACATACATGTACACATACATACATACACATACACATGTACTACATACACACATACTACATACACATACTACATACATACATACTACACATACATGTACTACATACATACACATACTACATACATACTACATACTACATACATGTACTACATACATACTACATACATGTACTACATACATACACACATACATACTACATACACATACACATACATACACATACTACATACATGTACTACATACATACACATAATACTACATACATGTACTACACATACATACACCTACTACATACATGTACTACATACATACACACATACATACATGTACACACATACATACATACATGTACTACATACATACACCTACTACATACATGTACTACATACATACTACATACACATACATACACCTACTACATACATACACATACTACATGCATACACCTACTATACATACATACTACATACATACACCTACTACATACATGTACTACATACATACACCTACTACATACATGTACTACATACATACTACATACATACTACATACATGTACTACATACATACACATACTACATACATGTACTACATACATACATACTACATACATGTACTACATACTACATACATACACATACTACATACATACACCTACATACATGTACTACATACATACACATACTACATACATGTACTACATACATACACATACTACCTATACATGTACTACATACATACACCTACTACATACATACACATACTACATGCATACACCTACTACATACATACACATACTACATACACATACTACATACATTGCTACATACATACACCTACTACATACATGTACTACATACATACTACATACATACACATACATACACATGCATACATGTACTACATACATACATACACATACTACATACATACATACATACACCTACTACATACATGTACTACATACATACACCTACTACATACATGTACTACATACATACTACATACACCTACTACATACATGTACTACATACATACTACATACATGTACTACATACATACATACACATACTACATACATGTACTACATACATACACCTACTACATACATACACCTACATGCATACATGTACTACATACATGTACATACTACATACATGTACTACTGTGTACTATACATACACCTACTACATACATGTACTACATACATACATACACCTACTACATACATACACATACTACATACATGTACTACATGCATACACCTACTACATACATACACATACTACATGCATACACCTACTACATACATACACATACTACATACATACACCTACTACATACATGTGCTACATACATACACCTACTACATACATGTACTACATACATACTACATACACCTACTACATGCATGTACTACATACATACATACACCTACTACATACATACACATACTACATACATGTACTACATACATACACCTACTACATACATGTACTACATACATACTACATACACCTACTACATACATACACCTACTACAAACACATACTACATACGTGTACTACATACATACACCTACTACATACATGTACTACATACTTACACATACTACATACATGTACTACATACATACACATACTACATACATACACATACTACATACATACACCTACTACATACATACACATGCTGCATACATACACCTACTACATACATGTACTACATACATGTACTACATACATACACATACTACATACGTACACATACTACATGCATGTACTACATACATACACATAATACATACATGTACTACATACACATACTACATGCGTACACATACTACATACATACACATACTACATACATGTACTACATACATACGCATAATACATACATACACATAATACAAACATGTACTACATACATACACATACTACATACATGTACTACATACATACACCTACTACAAACACATACTACATACGTGTACTACATACATACACATACTACATACATACACATAATACAAACATGTACTACATACATACACATACTACATACATGTACTACATACATACACCTACTACAAACACATACTACATACGTGTACTACATACATACACATACTACATACATGTACTACATAGATACACATACTACATACATGTACTACATACATACACATACTACATACATGTACTACATACATGCACATACTACATACATGTACTACATACATACACATACTACATACATGTACTATACACATACTACATACATGTACTACATACATACACCTACTACATACATGTACTACATACATACATACACCTACTACATACATACACATACTACATACATGTACTACATACATACACCTACTACATACATGTACTACATACATACTACATACACCTACTACATACATACACCTACTACATACATACACATACTACATGCATACACCTACTACATACATACACATACTACATACATACACCTACTACATACATGTACTACATACATACTACATACACCTACTACATACATGTACTATACACATACTACATACATGTACTACATACATACACATACTACATACATGTACTACATACATACACCTACTACATACATACACCTACTACATACATGTACTACATACATACACATACTACATACATGTACTACATACATACACATACTACATACATGTACTACATACATACATACACCTACTACATACATACACATACTACATACATGTACTACATACATAAACCTACTACATACATGTACTACATGCATACACCTACTACATACATACACATACTACATGCATACACCTACTACATACATACACATACTACATACATACACCTACTACATACATGTACTACATACATACACCTACTACATACATGTACTACATACATACACATACTACATACATACACCTACTACATACATGTACTACATACATACACATACTACATACATGTACCACATACATACACATACTACATACATGTACTACATACATACACATACTACATACATACACCTACTACATACATACACATGCTGCATACATACACCTACTACATACATGTACTACATACATACACCTACTACATACATGTACTACATACGTACACATACTACATGCATGTACATAATACATACACATGCTACATACATGTACTACATACACATACTACATGCGTACACATACTACATACATGTACTACATACATACACATAATACATACATACACATACTACAAACATGTACTACATACATACACATACTACATACATACACATAATACAAACATGTACTACATACATACACATACTACATACATGTACTACATACATACACCTACTACAAACACATACTACATACGTGTACTACATACATACACATACTACATACATGTACTACATAGATACACATACTACATACATGTACTACATACATACACATACTACATACATGTACTATACACATACTACATACATGTACTACATACATACACCTACTACATACATGTACTACATACATACACCTACTACATACATGTACTACATACATACACACACCTACTACATACATACTACATACATGTAGTACATACATACACCTACTACATACATGTACTACATACATACTACATACACCTACTACATACATGTACTACATGCATACACCTACTACATACATACACATACTACATGCATACACCTACTACATACATACACATACTACATACATACACCTACTACATACATGTACTACATACATACACCTACTACATACATGTACTACATACATACTACATACACCTACTACATACATGTACTACATACATACATACACCTACTACATACATACACATACTACATACATACACATACTACATACATGTACTACATACATACACCTACTACATACATGTACTACATACACCTACTACATACATGTACTACATGCATACACCTACTACATACATGTACTACATACATACACATACTACATACATACACCTACTACATACATGTACTACATACATACACATACTACATACATGTACTACATACATACACATACTACATACATGTACTACATACATACACATACTACATACATACACATGCTGCATACATACACCTACTACATACATGTACTACATACACCTACTACATACATGTACTACATGCATACACCTACTACATACATGTACTACATACATACACATACTACATACGTACACATACTACATGCATGTACTACATACATACACATACTACATACGTGTACTACATACATACACATACTACATACATACACATAATACATACGTGTACTACATACATACACATACTACATACATACACATACTACATACCTGTACTACATACATACACATGCTACATACATGTACTACATACATACACATGCTACATACATGTACTACATACACATACTACATACATGTACTACATACATACACATACTACATACATGTACTACATACACATACTACATACATGTACTACATACATACACATACTACATACATGTACTACATACACATACTACATACACATACTACATACATACACATAATACATACATGTACTACATACATACACATAATATATACATGTACTACATACATACACATACTACATACAGTGGGGCAAAAAAGTATTTAGTCAGCCACCAATTGTGCAAGTTCTCCCACTTAAAAAGATGAGAGAGGCCTGTAATTTTCATCATAGGTACACTTCAACTATGACAGACGAAATGAGTAAAAAAAATCCAGAAAATCACATTGTAGCATTTTTTATGAATTTATTTGCAAATTATGGTGGAAAATAAGTATTTGGTCACCTACAAACAAGCAAGATTTCTGGCTCTCACAGACCTGTAACTTCTTCTTTAAGAGGCTCCTCTGTCCTGTACATACACATACTACATACATACACATAATACATACATGTACTATATACATACATGTACTACATACACATACTACATGCATACACATAGTACATACATGTACTACATACACATACTACATGCATACACATAGTACATACATACACATACTAGAAACATACACATACTACATACATACATACATACTACATACATACACATACTACATACATGTACTACATACATACACATAATACATACATACACATACTACATACATGTGCTACATACATACACATACTACATACATACACATACTACATACATGTGCTACATACATACACATAATACATACACATACTACATACATACACATACTACATACATGTACAAAGGCTTGCGAAAGTATTCATCCCCCCTTTGGCATTTGTCCTATTTTATTACAAACTGGAATTAAAATAGTTTTTTGGGGATGTTTGTATCATTTGATTTTCTGAAAAACTGTTACTTTTACGCCAGATGTAACGGGACGCACACCTTACAAAAAGTTTAACATTTTGTCTCGTCAGTCCACAGAATGTTTTCACAAAGCCTTGGGGATCATCAAGATGTTTTTTTTGCCAAAAGTGAGACGAGACTTTATGTTATTTTTGGTCAGCAGTGGTTTTCACCTTGGATCTCTGCCACGGATGCCATTTTTGCCCAGTCTCTTTCTTATGGTTGAGTCATGAACACTGACCTTAACTGAGGCAAGTGAGGCCTGCAGTTCTGTAGATGTTGTTGTGGGTTCTTTTGTGACCTCTTGGATGAGTCGTCGCTGCGCTCTTGGGGTAATTTTGGTAGGCCGGCCTCCCCTGGGAAGGTCCACCACTGATCCAAATGTTCTCCATTTGTGGATGACGTCTCTCACCGTGGTTGGTTGGAGTCCCAGAGCTTTAGAAATGGCTTTGTAACCCTTTACAGACTGATAGATGTCAATTACTCTGTTTCTCATCTGTTCATGAATTTCTTTGGATCGCGGCATGATGTCTTGCTTTTTGAGATCTTTTGGCCTACTTCACTTTGTCAGACAGGTTCTATTTAAGTGATTTCTTGATTCAATAGGTCTGGCAGTATACAGGCCTGGCAGTAATCAGGCCTGGCAGTAATCAGACCTGGCAGTAGATGTGATAACAGACAGCAGTAGATGTGATAACAGAGAGCAGTAGATGTGATAACAGACAGCAGTAGATGTGATAACAGACAGCAGTAGATGTGATAACAGAGAGCAGGATAACAGACAGCAGTAGATGTGATAACAGAGAGCAGGATAACAGACAGCAGTAGATGTGATAACAGACAGCAGTAGATGTGATAACAGACAGCAGTAGATGTGATAACAGACAGCAGTAGATGTGATAACAGACAGCAGTAGATGTGATAACAGACAGCAGTAGATGTGATAACAGACAGCAGTAGATGTGATAACAGAGAGCAGGATAACAGACAGCAGTAGATGTGATAACAGAGAGCAGTAGATGTGATAACAGAGAGCAGGATAACAGACAGCAGTAGATGTGATAACAGAGAGCAGTAGATGTGAAAACTCCTCACAGAGAGCAGTAGATGTGATAACAGAGAGCAGTAGATGTGATAACAGCGAGCAGGACTCAACACAATGCCACAGATGTCTCAGGTTTTGAGGTTGTGTGTAATTGGCATGCTGTCTGCAGGAATGTCCACCAGAGCTGTTACCAGAGAAGAGAATGTTCATTTCTCTACCATAAGTCTACCAACGTCGCTTTAGAGAATATGGCAGTACGTCCAACTGGCCTCGCAACCGCAGACCACGTGTAACCATGCCAACAGAGGCCCTCCACATCCGGCCTCTTCACCTGCGAGATCGCCTGAGACCAGCCACCCGGACAGCTGATGAAACTGTGGGATCGTCTGAGACCAGCCACCCGGACAGCTGATGAAACTGTGGGATCGTCTGAGACCAGCCACCCAGACAGCAGATGAAACTGTGGGATCGTCTGAGACCAGCCACCCAGACAGCAGATGAAACTGTGGGATCGTCTGAGACCAGCCACCAGACAGCAGATGAAACTGTGGGATCGTCTGAGACCAGCCACCCAGACAGCTGATGAAACTGTGGGATCGTCTGAGACCAGCCACCCGGACAGCTGATGAAACTGTGGGTTTTCACATCTGAAGAATTTCTGCACAAACTGTCAGAAACAGTCTCAGGGAAGTTCATCCGTGTGCTCATAATCCTCACCAGGGTCTTGACCTGACTGCAGTTTGGCATCATCAGTGGGCAAATGCTCCCCTTCAATAGCCACTGGCAACGCTGGAGAAGTGTGCTCTTCACAGATGAATCCCGGGTTTTAACTGTACCGGGCAGATGGCAGACAGCATGTGTGGCGTTGTGTGGGTGAGCGGTTTGCTGATGTCAACGTTGTGAACAGAGGGCCCCACGGTGGAGGTGGGGTTATGGTATGGTGTTTGCTGATGTCAACGTTGTGAACAGAGGGTCCCATGGTGACGGTGGGGTTATGGTATGGTGTTTGCTGATGTCAACGTTGTGAACAGAGGGTCCCATGGTGACGGAGGGGTTATGGTATGGTGTTTACTGATGTCAACGTTGTGAACAGAGGGCCCCATGGTGACGTAGGGGTTATGGTATGGTGTTTGCTGATGTCAACGTTGTGAACAGAGGGTCCCATGGTGACAGTGGGGTTGTGGTATGGTGTTTGCTGATGTCAACGTTGTGAACAGAGGGCCCCATGGTGGCGGTGGGGTTATGGTATGGTGTTTGCTGATGTCAACGTTGTGAACAGAGGGCCCCATGGTGGCGGTGGGGTTATGGTATGGTGTTTGCTGATGTCAACGTTGTGAACAGAGGGCCCCATGGTGGCGGTGGGGTTATGGTACGGTGTTTGCTGATGCCAACGTTGTGAACAGAGGGCCCCATTTACTCCATGTGTAACTCTGTGTTGTCTGTTCACACTGCTATGCTTTATCTTGGCCAGGTCGCAGTTGTAAATGAGAACTTGTTCTCAACTAGCCTACCTGGTTAAATAAAGGTGAAATAAATAAAAAAATGGTGGTGGTGGGGTTATGGTATGGGCAGGCATAAGCTACAGACAACAAACACAATTGCATTTTATCAAAGGAAATTTGAATGCACAGTTACCGTGAAGAGATCCTGAGGCCCGTTGTGGTGCCATTCATCCACAGCCATCAGCTCATGTTTCAACATGATAATGCACGGCCCCATGTCACAAGGTTCTAGACACAATTCCTGGAAGCTGAAAATGTCCCAGTTCTTCCATGGTCTGCATACTCACCAGACATGTGACCCATTGAGCATGTTTGGGATGCTCTGGATAGTCGTGTACGACAGTGTGTTCCAGTTCCCTCCAATCTCCAGAAACACAGAGCCATTGAAGAGGAGTGGAACAACATTCCACAGGTCACAATCAACAGCCTGATCAACTCTATGTGAAGGAGATGTGTCACGCTGCATGAGGCAAATGGGGGTCAGACCAGATACTGACTGGTTTTCTGTTAAATGTATAAATGTTGGGTCCAGGAAATAAAACAAATATTCAAAGCTCCTTGCACACAGGACACCCAGCTGGTGATGGTGATATAACTGAGTACAACAACCCTTCTACACCAGACTGACAACATTACCTACATCCTTCATTCCTATACATTTCAAACGTATAGGAATCTGTGACCAACAGATGCACATCAGTATTCCCAGTCATGTGAAATCCATTTCTCTCCAGAGAGAGAAAGGACGAGTGGACTATGTGTCCAGAGAGAGAAAGGACGAGGGGACTATGTGTCCAGAGAGAGAAAGGACGGAGGACTATGTGTCCAGAGAGAGTAAGGACGGAGGACTGTGTCCAGAGAGAGAAAGGAAGAGGGGACTATGTGTCCAGAGAGAGAAAGGACGAGGGGACTATGTGTCCAGAGAGAGAAAGGACGAGGGGACTATGTGTCCAGAGAGAGAAAGGACGAGGGGACTATGTGTCCAGAGAGAGAAAGGACGAGGGGACTATGTGTCCAGAGAGAGAAAGGACGGAGGACTATGTGTCCAGAGAGAGAAAGGACGTGGGGACTATGTGTCCAGAGAGAGAAAGGACGTGGGGACTATGTGTCCAGAGAGAGAAAGGACGTGGGGACTATGTGTCCAGAGAGAGAAAGGACGAGGGGACTATGTCCAGAGAGAGAAAGGACGAGGGGACTATGTGTCCAGAGAGAGAAAGGACGGAGGACTATGTGTCCAGAGAGAGAAAGGACGAAGGGACTATGTGTCCAGAGAGAGAAAGGACGGAGGACTATGTGTCCAGAGAGAGTAAGGACGAGGGGACTATGTGTCCAGAGAGAGAAAGGACGGAGGACTATGTGTCCAGAGAGAGTAAGGACGAGGGACTATGTGTCCAGAGAGAAAGGACGTGGGGACTATGTGTCCAGAGAGAGAAAGGACGGAGGACTATGTGTCCAGAGAGAGAAAGGACGTGGGGACTATGTGTCCAGAGAGAGAAAGGACGAGGGGACTGTGTCCAGAGAGAGAAAGGACGAGGGGACTGTGTCCAGAGAGAGAAAGGACGAGGGGACTATGTGTCCAGAGAGAGAAAGGAAAAGGACGGAGGACTATGTGTCCAGAGAGAGTAAGGACGGAGGACTGTGTCCAGAGAGAGAAAGGACGAGGGGACTATGTGTCCAGAGAGAGAAAGGAAAAGGACGGAGGACTATGTGTCCAGAGAGAGAAAGGACGAGGGGACTATGTGTCCAGAGAGAGAAAGGAAAAGGACGGAGGACTATGTGTCCAGAGAGAGTAAGGACGGAGGACTGTGTCCAGAGAGAGAAAGGGCGAGGGGAATATGTCCAGAGAGAGAAAGGACGAGGGGAATATGTGTCCAGAGAGAGAAAGGACGTGGGGAATATGTGTCCAGAGAGAGAAAGGACGTGGGGAATATGTCCAGAGAGAGAAAGGACGAGGGGACTATGTGTCCAGAGAGAGAAAGGACGAGGGGACTATGTGTCCAGAGAGAGAAAGGACGTGGGGAATATGTCCAGAGAGAGAAAGGACGAGGGGAATATGTGTCCAGAGAGAGAAAGGACGAGGGGACTATGTGTCCAGAGAGAGAAAGGACGAGGGGACTATGTGTCCAGAGAGAGAAAGGACGAGGGGAATATGTGTCCAGAGAGAGTAAGGACGGAGGACTGTGTCCAGAGAGAGAAAGGACGAGGGGAATATGTGTCCAGAGAGAGTAAGGACGGAGGACTGTGTCCAGAGAGAGAAAGGACGTGGGGAATATGTGTCCAGAGAGAGAAAGGACGAGGGGACTATGTGTCCAGAGAGAGAAAGGACGGAGGACTGTGTCCAGAGAGAGACAGGACGAGGGGACTATGTGTCCAGAGAGAGAAAGGACGAGGGGACTATGTGTCCAGAGAGAGAAAGGACGGAGGACTGTGTCCAGAGAGAGAAAGGACGAGGGGACTATGTGTCCAGAGAGAGAAAGGACGGAGGACTGTGTCCAGAGAGAGAAAGGACGAGGGGACTATGTGTCCAGAGAGAGAAAGGACGAGGGGACTATGTGTCCAGAGAGAGAAAGGACGTGGGGAATATGTGTCCAGAGAGAGTAAGGACGGAGGACTGTATCCAGAGAGAGAAAGGACGAGGGGAATATGTGTCCAGAGAGAGAAAGGGCGAGGGGAATATGTGTCCAGAGAGAGAAAGGACAGAGGACTATGTGTCCAGAGAGAGAAAGGACGAGGGGACTATGTGTCCAGAGAGAGAAAGGACGAGGGGACTATGTGTCCAGAGAGAGAAAGGACGTGGGGAATATGTGTCCAGAGAGAGTAAGGACGGAGGACTGTGTCCAGAGAGAGAAAGGACGAGGGGACTATGTGTCCAGAGAGAGAAAGGACGAGGGGAATATGTGTCCAGAGAGAGAAAGGACGTGGGGAATATGTGTCCAGAGAGAAAGGACGAGGGGAATATGTGTCCAGGACGGAGGACTGTGTCCAGAGAGAGAAAGGACGAGGGGACTATGTGTCCAGAGAGAGTAAGGACGGAGGACTGTGTCCAGAGAGAGAAAGGACGAGGGGACTATGTGTCCAGAGAGAGAAAGGACGAGGGGACTATGTGTCCAGAGAGAGAAAGGACGAGGGGGCTATGTGTCCAGAGAGAGAAAGGACGAGGGGACTATGTGTCCAGAGAGAGAAAGGACGAGGGGACTATGTGTCCAGAGAGAGAAAGGACGAGGGGGCTATGTGTCCAGAGAGAGAAAGGACGAGGGGACTATGTGTCCAGAGAGAGAAAGGGTGAGGGGAATATGTGTCCAGAGAGAGAAAGGACAGAGGACTATGTGTCCAGAGAGCGAAAGGACGGAGGACTATGTGTCCAGAGAGAGAAAGGACGAGGGGACTATGTGTCCAGAGAGAGAAAGGACGGAGGACTATGTGTCCAGAGAGAGAAAGGACGGAGGACTATGTGTCCAGAGAGAGAAAGGACGGAGGACTATGTGTCCAGAGAGAGAAAGGACGGAGGACTATGTGTCCAGAGAGAGAAAGGACGGAGGACTATGTGTCCAGAGAGAGAAAGGACGAGGGGAATATGTGTCCAGAGAGAGAAAGGACGGAGGACTATGTGTCCAGAGAGAGAAAGGACGGAGGACTATGTGTCCAGAGAGAGAAAGGACGGAGGACTATGTGTCCAGAGAGAGAAAGGACGGAGGACTATGTGTCCAGAGAGAGAAAGGACGGAGGACTATGTGTCCAGAGAGAGAAAGGAAAAGGACGGAGGACTATGTGTCCAGAGAGAGAAAGGACGGAGGACTATGTGTCCAGAGAGAGAAAGGACGAGGGGAATATGTGTCCAGAGAGAGAAAGGACGGAGGACTATGTGTCCAGAGAGAGAAAGGACGGAGGACTATGTGTCCAGAGAGAGAAAGGAAAAGGACGGAGGACTATGTGTCCAGAGAGAGAAAGGAAAAGGACGGAGGACTATGTGTCCAGAGAGAGAAAGGACGGAGGACTATGTGTCCAGAGAGAGAAAGGACGGAGGACTATGTGTCCAGAGAGAGAAAGGACGGAGGATTATGTGTCCAGAGAGAGAAAGGACGGAGGACTATGTGTCCAGAGAGAGAAAGGACGGAGGACTATGTGTCCAGAGAGAGAAAGGACGGAGGACTATGTGTCCAGAGAGAGAAAGGACGGAGGACTATGTGTCCAGAGAGAGAAAGGAAAAGGACGGAGGACTATGTGTCCAGAGAGAGAAAGGACGGAGGACTATGTGTCCAGAGAGAGAAAGGAAAAGGACGGAGGACTATTGGGGGGGGGAGGTTATTGTCAGCAGAGAGAAAGAAACAAGAGACCGGGGCTAACTGAATACATACACTGAAACCTAATTAAGACTACAGCAATTAAGCGTCTAGTCTTGCAGTTCTTTAGAAGCCACGTTGCCTCTGAGTGTTTTGTCAGCAGAGGTTGACTTCACAGTTCATGCAACGTTTACCATTCTGATCCTTCTGTCTACATTTAAATGTGTCCACAGTGCGGCCTGCTTTCCAGCGCTATATTCAAATGCCAGCATGAATTCTACAAACGGTGGAATAGGCTAAATATCACAAACAACAACAACTGATGGCAACAGCTAACCAGCAAGCTAACCTCTGTAGATAGCCAGCAAGCTAACCTCTGTAGCTAGCCAGCAACATTAAAGGGATTGCAAAAAGGTTAGCATAACTCTGTTAGCCAAAATAAAACATTTTTTTCTAAATATTAGCTAGCTGGCTAGCATTTATAAGGCCAGCAAACACATTCTTCACAGTGCTGATGACTGTCATCTCCCACTGTACGAACTTTCAGTAGCCTGAACGCATCCAAACTGAAGAGAAATCTGCACACAATTTTTACTTGAACCTTTATTAAACTAGGCAAGTCAGTTAAGAACAAATTATTATTTTCAATGACGGCATAGGAACAGTGGGTTAACTGCCTGTTCAGGGGCCGAATGACAGATTTTTACTTTGTCAGATCGGGGGGGTTACCTGCCGTCCCTACACTCTAACCAATAGGCTACCTGCCGCCCCTACCCTCTAACCACTAGGCTACCTGCCGCCACTACCCTCTAACCACTAGGTTACCTGCCGCCCCTACACTCTAACCACTAGGCTACCTGCCGCCTCTACACTCTAACCACTAGGCTACCTGCCACCCCCAACGTACCACCTCTTGAAGTGTTCAGCCAGATCTGAATATAATCAGATCGCAAAGCGACCTTTTTAATGCGATCTTTTGTATTCTGAAGTCACATGTAAGTGTCAAGTGTAGACACGAGGGGTTTTGAAAGGCCTGGTCCCCCTCCTGGGGCCTGTTGCACAAAAGTAGAATTAAGACATCCGGGATAAATGACTCAGCTGAGCTCAATGAAGCAAAAACATGTGCGTCCAGGCTTAATTGGTTGCACAAAGACCAAGCCAGGATGAGCAGACACGGATTCATTAAGCCAGGTGAAACCAATCCTGGATAGGTGCGCGCTCACGGCTCACTCAAATAGACCCTGCCACAGATCACAGATTAACTGATTTACCATGGCAACTAGAGCCGCGTACTTTTCCCCGTCGGAAGCACAAATCCTCATGGAGGCATACGAGGAGGTAAAAGATATAATTAAGAAGAAAGGCAACACCGCCACAGTGATAAAGCAAAGAGAAAAAGCGTGGCAAAGTATTGCAGACCGCCTGAATGCGTAAGTAGTGCACAATTACACACTCACCGCTCCGCTGAAACATCACAATTACAATTCAAATATTTAATTCACATCTCCAAAAATGCAGTTGTACTGTAATTATGAAACGGTTAAATTTTTAATTGAAATGCACTGCAGATATGAGTGAAATTGTGTAAAGTAACTCCATCACACTGTATAAAGCTATGATAATTTTTTTGATATTTTTACTGAAAACAAGACAAAAATACCAAGTAATTTTTTGCAGTGTGACTCCATTAAATGTGTGTGTGTGTGTAGATTAAACATGAACGGGCCAAAACGGACATGGCAGCAGGTCAAAATCAAATACAAGAACATTCTGCAGAATGGTATGGTCCCTGACTAATATTTAACAAAGCACAAGCATATATTGTACCCAGAAGGTGCCTGCTCACACATTGTCTGTACTGTTTTAGCAGTGAAAAGAATACCCACAGACAAGGCACGGGTGGTGGGTCACCAAAGGCTGACCTTACCCCAGCAGAGGACATGGCCTTGGAGCTAAATAAAGGCAGGCCCGTCTTAGAGGGGATCCCTGGGGGGAAAGAGACGAGCATAGGTTCCTCCCAAGATGCCACCCGCTTCATTCAAGGTATGTCCTTCCATCTCTACATGGGATACAACCACATTCATATTGAATCAATTTGGACTGTCTGACTTTGGTTTACCTATTGCCTTGCAGTGCCTGGCAGCACTGTGTTCCTGTTAGAGCCACCAGCACAAGCACCAGACGATGCTGATCCAGTGAGTACTCCATCAAAGGCATACTGTAGGCCTGGCATGTCTTGTCTACTAGCTTCAATATGAATCCGATTTAAATGTGATAGGGTGAAGGCCCCAGTGCAGCAGCAACAGCACATGATGGAGACGATGATGAGGAGGAGACCATCTCTCTGATTCCAGAAGGCATGAGGTATCATGTTAAGACTGTGAAAGTACTATTTACTCTACAATGGTGAGGAGTCCTCATCAAAATCAAAAAATCTAATTTCTTTTACAGGACCCAGATGCTATACAGTGGGAAAACCAGCCTGGCAACATAGTGCGTATTAATAAAAGGACACCACATCCTGCCAAATTCCAGCTGCGCTAATTGTATTGTGTTCACAGAGCTCACAAGCTATCAGAAAGTTGTATGGCAACCACCTCCGGCGCCAAATAGAACTGGCAGACATAGACATTCAGTACAAGAAGAAAAAGATGGAAAATCTTGCACTGGAGTCCGAAATAAAAAAGAGGACAATTAGGAAACTGGACCTTGAAATAAAAAAACTTGAGAGGGAGGTGAGATATGCCTTCAATGTACACTGTATGCTAACTGTAACACAAATGTATTAATCATTATTTTCTTTCCTCCCCAGCTCCAAGAAGATGACACAGCTCAAAATAAAAATTAGGTATATTCTCGTAAAGTCAAGTGAGCCATGACATATGAGCTCTTATTGTGAGCACACAGGAAGGTGGCATCTTTCTAAGTTTTTTTTTATTTTCCCAGCAATCAGTACAACCAAGTCATCGTTATAAGGCATCGCCCTCTTTGCCCACCCCCAGCACCAGGTGTGGCCACTAGCCTATATGAAGGCCCAAAATTGTGTGTTCCTTTCTGCTCTGACAATGGCATGCCCATTCGTGCGAGATGTGGTGGATGAAGAAGCACTTGTGCTGAGGAGAGCCTTCAGGCGAGAAAGGGTCTTCAGGGACCGGTTGGACCCACTGGCCTTCCCTGATGACCATCTATATGAAAGATACAGGTTTTCTGCAGATGGCATCAGGTATCTATGCAGACTACTGGGTCCCAGGATTAAGCACCGCACTGCACGGAGCCATGCACTGAGTGTGGAGCAAATGGTTTGTGTGGCCTTGCGCTTTTTTGCTAGTGGAGCCTTCCTGTACTCAGTGGGGATGCAGAACAGCTGAACAAGGCCACAATTTGCCACACAATAAGGAGTGTGTGTCTGGCTATCAAAGCATTAGCAGATGTCTTCATCTCCTTCCCTGGCCACAGAAGACTCTGTGACATCAAAGAGGAGTTCTATAGGATTGCAGGTAAGAGGATCTACAAATTACAGGACAACTGTTAACACATAGTAGGATACTCATTACTTTGTGTGACAGGTTTCCCAATGTCATTGGTGCAGTGGACTGCACACACATAAGGATAAAAGCCCCTCAGGTGCCCATGAGGCCGATTTTGTGAATAGGAAATCCTTTCACAGCATTAATGTTCAGGTGAACATAACTTTTTGATATTGTCCATTGACGAACACTCTGCATTGCCAGTGATGTGCATTGATTGGTGTAATATTCCTCATCTTATGATTTCAGATGGTCTGCAATGCTGACTGTGTGATCAGCAATGTTGTGGCAAAATGGCCTGGCTCAGTCCATGACTCCAGAATCTTTCGGGCCTCTGAAATCTATCAGTGCCTATCACAAGGTAAGCCACACAACCCCTATTTATAACCATCATGGCTGTGTCAAGAATATCACTGTGTTTATGAGGTAGTAATGATGAGATTTTGTGTTGACAGGTGAATTCTCTGGTGTGTTGCTGGGAGACAGGGGGTATGGCTGCCAGCCTTTTCTCCTGACACCTTTCACAGACCCCCAGGAAGCACAGCAGGCCTACAACCATGCCCATGCCAGGACCAGGGCCAGAGTTGAAATGACCTTTGGCCTCCTGAAGGCACGCTTTCACTGCCTTCACAAATTAAGGGTCAGCCCTGTTAGGGCATGTGATATTACTGTGGCTTGTGCTGTCCTCCACAATGTGGCCTGCCTGAGGAAGGAGAGGGCCCCCAGAGTGCCACCAGCCATGGACTGGGACAATCCGGCAATCTTCCCTGATGACGACAGTGGTCGGCTGCTGAGGGACCAATATGTGTTGAATTATTTTAGTTAGTATGTGTGCTTTCAATTTTGGTTAAATATGTCCTGCGGTGGCAGAGGAATTTGGGTTTTTTTGGGTTCGTTTTTGACGAATTTGGCCTCTTATGATGTTTGTGCGGTATACTGTGTGTAATACAAGGCTGCAGGGAGGCTACTGCATCCATTCATTTGTCTGTTCAGTTGATGTGTATGGATTTGTCCTGCATTTATTTTAGTGTGCAGACATGCAGGGTGTGTTATATACAGACATTTGAATGTGTATGTATCATTTTGTATAATATGCTTGGATTCTGTGCTTTCCATCTTGTAGAGTCACTGTGACTTCAGTTTCGAAAGGAGCTGATGGTTTACCTGCTTTGTTTTGTCCTTATTCAATAAAGGAACATAATGTTACACATTGTGTTTTTATATTCATATGGAATGTGTATTTGTTTATATGACAGAGTACTAGGGCCACACTGAAGAAAAAGGATAAAGTCATACATTTATGAGGCTGGTTCTTTCTGCAGAAAAGCTACATATTGTTTTTACAGTTTTGATACTTATGACAATGTGATACTTAATATTCTGGCACATCAGCATGTCTTTGTTTATGAAACCATACTGAAGTACAATTTCACGAAATGCCCCACATCTGTCATTTTAACAACTGTCCTCCTTTAAAACAACTGGTTACAATATTATGACTTGTGTTTTTTTCCCCTCTGTGGCCCTAATATTCTATCATTTTATATATAGCCTTATAGTCTATGGGAAACTGTAAATTATCTAATGATAGCAACATCATCTAAAAATCATTTTTTATCCAAAATCATTGAAATTAATGATCACAAACGTTTAAATAATAACAGTGGGTCTAGTTATATGTGATAACAACGTATAGTGAGCAGTGAAATAACTATTGGTTTCCATTTGTGGTGACTGCTGACTGACATTAGGGATGAGATTAAATAGATCCTGGAATTTAGCCTGGTCTGGAGCAGGCTAGCTCCACAGAATAAATCTCCATGGTAATTTATACCATAACATATCCTCCTGCCCCCTATCCATCTTTAGTGCAACCGGATTACGGATCAATTGAGCCAGGATCACCAAGATATCCTGGCTTAATCCCTTATCCTAGTTTTGTGCAACAGGCCCCTGATCCACAGGTATGGAAATAACCTGCTATTGCCAAAATAAACATAGCACTCCACACACACACTACCACGAAGAACTCACATTTCAAGTGTAGACACGACCTCACATTCGTGGTCATTACGGTACGCCGTAGTAAAATGTTTTGTATACTCTGTTTTCAACCATTTTGGTCTGTTTCCTACATTGTGAACAGGACTCTAGTCTCAGACCGTAGAGATGGCAGCTGAATCATTTTGGTCTGTTTCCTACATTGTGAACAGGACTCTAGTCTCAGACCGTAGAGATGGCAGCTGAACCATTTTGGTCTGTTTCCTACATTGTGAACAGGACTCTAGTCTCAGACCGTAGAGATGGCAGCTGTACCATTTTGGTCTCTTTCCTACATTGTGAACAGGACTCTAGTCTCAGACCGTAGAGATGGCAGCTGAACCATTTTGGTCTGTTTCCTACATTGTGAACAGGACTCTAGTCTCAGACCGTAGAGATGGCAGCTGTACCATTTTGGTCTGTTTCCTACATTGTGAACAGGACTCTAGTCTCAGACCGTAGAGATGGCAGCTGAACCATTTTGGTCTGTTTCCTACATTGTGAACAGGACTCTAGTCTCAGACCGTAGAGATGGCAGCTGAACCATTTTGGTCTGTTTCCTACATTGTGAACAGGACTCTAGTCTCGGACCGGGGAGAGATGGCAGCTGAACCATTTTGGTCTGTTTCCTACATTGTGAACAGGACTCTAGTCTCAGACCGTAGAGATGGCAGCTGAACCATTTTGGTCTGTTTCCTACATTGTCAACAGGACTCTAGTCTCAGACCGTAGAGATGGCAGCTGTACCATTTTGGTCTGTTTCCTACATTGTGAACAGGACTCTAGTCTCAGACCGTAGAGATGGCAGCTGAACCATTTTGGTCTGTTTCCTACATTGTGAACAGGACTCTAGTCTCAGACCGGGGAGGTGGCAGCTGTACCATTCCAAACCCGGTGTGACTACCTCATGACCTCGATGACACTGAACTACAACATTTAGTCATTTATAGGTTAATTAGTCACTTATAGATGTTTAATTACAATTAGGTTTCTATTCGAGGATAAGGTCAGCAGCAGATGGACTTCTAGGAGTAACTAGAAAGTAAAATGTAGTAGAGCTGAGATGTCATGCAAAATTTAGTAGAGCTGAGATGTCATGCAAAATGTAGTAGAGCTGAGATGTCATGCAAAATGTAGTAGAGCTGAGATGTCATGCAAAATGTAGTAGAGCTGAGATGTCAGAAAATGTAGTAGAGATGAGATGTCATGCAAAATGTAGTAGAGATGAGATGTCATAGAAAATGTAGTAGAGATGAGATGTCATGCAAAATGTAGTAGAGATGAGATGCCATGAAAAATGTAGTAGAGCTGAGATGTCATGCAGAATGTAGTAGAGATGAGATGTCATGCAAAATGTAGTAGAGATGAGATGTCATGCAAAATGTAGTAGAGCTGAGCTGAGATGTCATGCAAAATGTAGTAGAGCTGAGATGCCATGCAAAATGTAGTAGAGCTGAGCTGAGATGTCATGCAAAATGTAGTAGAGCTGAGATATCATAGAAAATGTAGTAGAGATGAGATGTCATGCAAAATGTAGTAGAGATGAGATGTCATAGAAAATATAGTAGAGATGAGATGTCATGCAAAATGTAGTAGAGCTGAGATGCCATGCAAAATGTAGTAGAGCTGAGCTGAGATGTCATGCAAAATGTAGTAGAGCTGAGATGCCATGCAAAATGTAGTAGAGCTGAGATGTCATGCAGAATGTAGTAGAGATGAGATGTCATGCAAAATGTAGTAGAGATGAGATGTCATGCAAAATGTAGTAGAGCTGAGCTGAGATGTCATGTTAAATGTAGTAGAGCTGAGACGCCATGCCAAATGTAGTAGAGCTGAGCTGAGATGTCATGCAAAATGTAGTAGAGCTGAGATATCATAGAAAATGTAGTAGAGATGAGATGTCATGCAAAATGTAGTAGAGCTGAGATGTCATGCAGAATGTAGTAGAGATGAGATGTCATGCAAAATGTAGTAGAGCTGAGATGCCATGCAAAATGTAGTAGAGCTGAGATGCCATGCAAAATGTAGTAGAGCTGAGCTGAGATGTCATGCAAAATGTAGTAGAGCTGAGACGCCATGCCAAATGTAGTAGAGCTGAGCTGAGATGTCATGCAAAATGTAGTAGAGCTGAGCTGAGATGTCATGTTAAATGTAGTAGAGCTGAGACGCCATGCAAAATGTAGTAGAGCTGAGACGCCATGCAAAATGTAGTAGAGCTGAGACGCCATGCAAAATGTAGTAGAGCTGAGCTGAGATGTCATGCAAAATGTAGTAGAGCTGAAATGTCATGCAAAATGTAGTAGAGCTGAGACACCATGCAAAATGTAGTAGAGCTGAGCTGAGATGTCATGCAAAATGTAGTAGAGCTGAGCTTAGATGTCATGTTAAATGTAGTAGAGCTGAGACGCCATGCCAAATGTAGTAGAGCTGAGCTGAGATGTCATGCAAAATGTAGTAGAGCTGAGATATCATGTAAAATGTAGTAGAGCTGAGCTGAGATGTCATGCAAAATGTAGTAGAGCTGAGCTGAGATGTCATGCAAAATGTAGTAGAGCTGAGCTGAGATGTCATGCAAAATGTAGTAGAGCTGAGATGTCATGTAAAAATGTAGTAGAGCTGAGATGTCATGCAAAATGTAGTAGAGCTGAGATGTCATGTAAAATGTAGTAGAGCTGAGATGTCATGTAAAATGTAGTAGAGCTGAGATGTCATGCAAAATGTAGTAGAGCTGAGATGTCATGTAAAATGTAGTAGAGCTGAGATGTCATGCAAAATGTAGTAGAGCTGAGATATCATAGAAAATGTAGTAGAGATGAGATGTCATGCAAAATGTAGTAGAGCTGAGCTGAGATGTCATGTTAAATGTAGTAGAGCTGAGATGTCATGTTAAATGTAGTAGAGCTGAGACGTCATGCCAAATGTAGTAGAGCTGAGCTGAGATGTCATGCAAAATGTAGTAGAGCTGAATTTGCTAGAGGTTTGTTCCTCTTTTGGGTTTTTCCACAGCAAACTTTTCAGTTGATTTGGTGAGAAGTGATGGGAAACGTACATCAACTTTTTGGAAGGTTTTATATTCTATGATGAAGTGCAATACTCTAAAATATTTTATAAGAAAAAGGGCAGGATTTCAGGCGTAACAAGTCAGGTAACATTGTCAAAAGGGGGATACTTCCTGCTTTTTTTTGGGGGGGAGGGGTGCTTTTCCACAGCAAACATTCCGTCATGTAGATGGACCATCCTTGGGTCTTTCACCTTGTTTGCATAGGTGGTGCGTGTTCAGCGGGACGCAACTTTGTCGAACGTTCAGATAGAAATATGCTACGTAGAACAAACATGCTTCTCTGACATGGTTTCCTTGTTCTACATGTCTGATCTAGAACAGTTGATGTACTGAACCCTCACGTGGCCCAGTTGATTTACTGAACCCTCACGTGGCCCAGTTGATCTACTGAACTGTACGTGGCCCAGTTGATCTACTGAACCTCACATGGCCCAGTTGATTTACTGAACCTCACGTGGCCCAGTTGATCTACTGAACTGTACGTGGCCCAGTTGATTTACTGAACCTCACATGGCCCAGTTGATTTACTGAACTGCACGTGGCCCAGTTGATTTACTGAACTGCATGTGGCCTAGTTGATTTCGGGTTCCCGAGTGGCTTGCGGTCTAAGGTATTTCAGTGCTAGAGGCGTCACTACAAACCCTGGTTCGATTCCAGGCTGTATCACAACCGACCTTTATTGGGAGTCCCATAGGGCAGCGCACAATTGTCCCAGCGTCGTCTGGGTTTGGGTTTGACCGGAGATAGGCCATCATTGTAAATAAGAATTTGTTCTTAACTGATTTGCCTGGTTAAATAAAGAAAAGTGTTTACAAGTGCTCACAAGAACTTACCAGGACCCCCAGTCTCTTTCCACACTCCATACTGTTTTTAATTCAACTAGTACCCATTGGGAGGACAAGTGTTTACATACAAAATAAATCACTTGCATGACAAAACTTTTCAAACCAGTCGAGCGTTTTTTTGTCAGGATGCCCTCTTCTCCAGTAGCCTGAAATCCAACCAACATTTTTGATACGTTTTATATCATTGTTTCAACAACGGAGAAAGTAGGTTTGGATATTAGGCTACGTCTCCAGTCCCCGCTAACCTTTTACTAGCGTACGATTAGCCTACTTCTCCAGTCCCCGCTAACCTTTTACTAGCGTACGATTAGCCTACTTCTCCAGTCCCCGCTAACCTTTTACTAGCGTACGATTAGCCTACTTCTCCAGTCCCCGCTAACCTTTTACTAGCGTACGATTAGCCTACTTCTCCAGTCCCCGCTAACCTTTTACTAGCGTATGATTAGCCTACTTCTCCAGTCCCCGCTAACCTTTTACTAGCGTATGATTAGCCTTCTTCTCCAGTCCCCACTAACCTTCTTCTCCAGTCCCCACTATAACCTTCTTCTCCAGTCCCCACTAACCTTCTTCTTCAGTCCCCACTAACCTTCTTCTCCAGTCCCCACTAACCTTCTTCTCCAGTCCCCACTAACCTTCTTCTCCAGTCCCCACTATAACCTTCTTCTCCAGTCCCCACTATAACCTTCTTCTCCAGTCCCCACTAATCTTCTTCTCCAGTCCCCACTAACCTTCTTCTCCAGTCCCCTCCCCACTAACCTTCTTCACCAGTCCCCACTAACCTTCTTCTCCAGTCCCCACTAACCTTCTTCTCCAGTCCCCACTAACCTTCTCCTCCAGTCCTTTTACTAGCGTACGATTAGCCTACTTCTCCAGTCCCCACTAACCTTTTACTAGAGTACGATCAGAGAAAGACGAGAGGAGAAACTGACAACTGTCCCGTCCCCTGCTCATCCCCTTTCTCATTCTCCACTCCTCTGCAACTCTACATCTTCTAGCAGAACCTCCAGTTTCATTCATTTGTTCATTTTAACCGAAGAATTTAAACCTAAATGGAAGTCTTTAATAAGAACCCGTGCAGCGTGTATGTAAAGACAGTAGATTCAGAATGACTCCAAACAACGGCTTGTTCTATATACAGCAGGGGTGTGTCCCAAATGGCACCTTATTCACTATATAGGGCACTATTTTTTAGTGCCCTATATAGTGAATAAGGTGCCATTTGGGATACACCCGTTAAGAGTGCATATACTCTATCTACAGCAAGTGTATAAAACTAATAGCAAAATAATCATTTGTGGCACAGAGAGGCAAAAAAAGGCACCACTATGTTCCCTAATGCCAAAAACAGGGGTTTGTTCCAAATGGCACCTTATTCACTATATAGGGCATTATTATGTTCCCTAATGCCAAAAACAAAAGCTTTTTTGTTGTTGTTGTAAGATATAGCTTAAACTAATAAACATCAAACCAAAACCTTGTTTTTAAGAATAAGTGCTTAACTTCAGCCTGGTACCGATAACGGTTTCTATGATCGGTTTCCGAGATCGGTTTCTGAGATCGGATTCTGAGATCGGTTTCTGAGATCGGATTCCGAGATCGGTTTCTGAAATCGGTTTCTGAGATCGGTTGGTGCTCTTGTCAACTCGTTGTCAAGCCAAACATGACATTCAATAAGAGGTTGGTAAGAGAGCAGAAACAGAAAAGATACCCAGACAAGCTCCATATAGAAATTAAAATACTAGACTAGCTCCATATCATAGAAATTAAAATACTAGACGAGCTCTATATCATAGAAATTAAAATACTAGACTAGCTCCATATCATAGAAATTAAAATACTAGACGAGCTCCATATCATAGAAATTAAAATACTAGACTAGCTCCATATCATAGAAATTAAAATACTAGACGAGCTCTATATCATAGAAATTAAAATACTAGACGAGCTCCATATCATAGAAATTAAAATACTAGACGAGCTCCATATCATAGAAATTAAAATACTAGACGAGCTCCATATCATAGAAATTAAAATACTAGACTAGCTCCATATCATAGAAATTAAAATACTAGACGAGCTCCATATCATAGAAATTAAAATACTAGACTAGCTCCATATCATAGAAATTAAAATACTAGACTAGCTCCATATCATAGAAATGACATTTTCTCAAAATATATTCCAGATTTATGAGGTATCAAAACAAAAATAAAAACAACAAAAGGAGGAAAAGAAAAAACGATTTGCAGTTGTAACAAAATAGGTCCCGGTTCTTCTTCATCCGTGTCAGCTCATCTTGTAGCAAATCATCATCTTCTCCTCAACAGAACTGGAATGGAAGGAGAAAAGATTCCAGTAAAGGTTCTATGTGTGGTTGATTTTTATCTCAGTTGAATTCACTGATTGCAAGTCCTTCTGGATAAGAGCGTCTGCCAAATGACCTAAATGTGAGAATACATGAGATAGAGAGAGAAAAAATAAACTATCTGGTTGGTGTGTGGTATTATCCTGATGTGAGAGAATGTATAACTTCATTAAAAGTCTGCACGGTTACCACTACATTCGTAACCAAGGTAAAGTCACCACTGCTTGACAATGTATGCTGCCATCTAGTGGTGACACTGTGGTACTGCAAAAGGGCTGAGCGAGCAAGCCACAGCCAGAATCACCATGATCCCACTTCCCCTACATCTACCTAGCCATTATTTACAAATCACAGCAAGTCAAGGTTAGGTACCTCTCATTAGTCATATGTTGGATTCCAAATGAACCCCTTACCTCTACCCCGTATACACATGACTACTGATCTGACAGAAATGGATACGTGGAAGCAATATTGGTAAACATTCCACCTAACCAAATCACAACGTGATCCACCATACATACAACTACCGTTCCAATCATTTACTATCTAGAGAAGAGGGTCCATGTGGAACTCAGCAAGATGCCCCAAACCCTTATCGATCCTAACTCCAACGAGAAAAAGTTAGGGAGCAGGGAAGTGTGTATAACTAGGGAGCAGGGTAGTGTATATAACTAGGAAGCAGGGTAGTGTATATAACTAGGGAGCAGGGTAGTGTATATAACTAGGAAGCAGGGTAGTGTATATAACTAGGGAGCAGGGTAGTGTATATAACTAGAGAGCAGGGTAGTGTATATAACTAGGGAGCAGGGTAGTGTATATAACCAGGGTAGTGTATATAACTAGGGAGCAGGATACACAGCCTACCTTCCAGCGATTGCCACAGCCGTTGCACAGCACGAATGTAGTCATGGGTTCGTCAGCACTGCGCGTCTGCACCTAGAAAACACAGAGAACGACAGCGTGTACAGCAGGGGTAGGCAACTCAATCCAGCCGTGGGACGATTTTTGTCGGAGCGGATGTTCAGGGGGGCGGGGCATAATGATAATGATTACAACTAAGTCTAAAAATAGATTGTATTTGAAAATATCCTCACATAAAATTACATTGACACATGATCACATATTTCTGATGATTTTTCACCCCGAAATAAATATCTATAAATACAATACCAGTCAAAAGTTTGGACACACCTACTCATTCAAGGGTTTTTTCTTTATTTTTTTACTGTTTTCTACATTGTGAAATAATAGTGAAGACATCAAAACTATGTAATGACACATATGGAGTCATGTAGTAACCAAAAAAGTGTTAAAACAAAGCAAAATATATTTTGAATTCTTCAAAGTAGCCATCCTTTGCCTTGATGACAGTTTTGCACACTCTTGACATTCTCTCAACCAGCTTCATAAAGGTAGTCACCTGGAATGCATTTCAATTAAGAGGTATGCAACAAGAACAACAACAACGCAGCCACTGCCAGCTAGCCTACTTCAGCAGTACTGTATCATTTGAATTATTTTAGTCAATAAGATTCCTGCTACGTAAGCTTAACTTTCTGAACATTCGAGACGTGTAGTCCATTTGTCATTCCAATCTCCTTTGCATTAGCGTAGCCTCTTCTGTAGCCTGTCAACTATGTGTCTGTCTATCCCTGTTCTCTCCTCTCTGCACAGACCATACAAACGCTCCACACCGCGTGGCCGCGGCCACTCTAATCTGGTGGTCCCAGCGCGCACGACCCACGTGGAGTTCCAGGTCTCCGGTAGCCTCTGGAACTGCCGATCAGCAGCCAACAAGGCAGAGTTCATCTCAGCCTATACCCCCCTCCAGTCCCTCGACTTCTTGGCACTGACGGAAACATGGATCACCACAGATAACACTGCTACTCCTACTGCTCTCTCTTCGTCCGCCCACGTGTTCTCGCACACCCCGAGAGCTTCTGGTCAGCGGGTGGTGGCACCGGGATCCTCATCTCTCCCAAGTGGTCATTCTCTCTTTCTCCCTTACCCATCTGTCTATCGCCTCCTTTGAATTCCATGCTGTCACAGTTACCAGCCCTTTCAAGCTTAACATCCTTATCATTTATCACCCTCCAGGTTCCCTCGGAGAGTTCATCAATGAGCTTGATGCCTTGATAAGCTCCTTTCCTGAGGACGGCTCACCTCTCACAGTTCTGGGCGACTTTAACCTCCCCACGTCTACCTTTGACTCATTCCTCTCTGCCTCCTTCTTTCCACTCCTCTCCTCTTTGACCTCACCCTCTCACCTTCCCCCTCTACTCACAAGGCAGGCAATACGCTCGACCTCATCTTTACTAGATGCTGTTCTTCCACTAACCTCACTGCAACTCCCCTCCAAGTCTCCGACCACTACCTTGTATCCTTTTCCCTCTTGCTCTCATCCAACACTTCCCACACTGCCCCTACTGGATGGTATCGCGCCGTCCCAATCTTCGCTCTCTCTCCCCCGCTACTCTCTCCTCTTCCATCCTATCATCTCTTCCCTCTGCTCAAACCTTCTCCAACCTATCTCCTGATTCTGCCTCCTCAACCCTCCTCTCCTCTCTTTCTGCATCCCTTGATTCTCTATGTCCCCTATCCTCCAGGCCGGCTCGGTCCTCCCCTCCTGCTCCGTGGCTCGACGACTCATTGCGAGCTCACAGAACAGGGCTCCGGGCAGCCGAGCGGAAATGGAGGAAAACTCGCCCCCTGCGGACCTGGCATCCTTTCACTCCCTCCTCTCTACATTTTCTTCTTCTGTCTCTGCTGCTAAAGCCACTTTCTACCACTCTAAAGTCCAAGCATCTGCCTCTAACCCTAGGAAGCTCTTTGCCACCTTCTCCTCCCTCCTGAATCCTCCTCCCCCTCCCCCTCCTCCCTCTCTGCAGATGACTTCGTCAACCATTTTGAAAAGAAGGTCGACGACATCCGATCCTCGTTTGCTAAGTCAAACGACACCGCTGGTTCTGCTCACACTGCCCTACCCTGTGCTCTGACCTCTTTCTCCCTCTCTCTCCAGATGAAATCTCGCGTCTTGTGACGGCCGGCCGCCCAACAACCTGCCCGCTTGACCCTATTCCCTCCTCTCTTCTCCAGACCATTTCCGGAGACCTTCTCCCTTACCTCACCTCGCTCATCAACTCATCCCTGACCGCTGGCTACGTCCCTTCTGTCTTCAAGAGAGCGAGAGTTGCACCCCTTCTGAAAAAACCTACACTCGATCCCTCCGATGTCAACAACTACAGACCAGTATCCCTTCTTTCTTTTCTCTCCAAAACTCTTGAACGTGCCGTCCTTGGCCAGCTCTCCCGCTATCTCTCTCAGAATGACCTTCTTGATCCAAATCAGTCAGGTTTCAAGACTAGTCATTCAACTGAGACTGCTCTTCTCTGTATCACGGAGGCCCTCCGCACTGCTAAAGCTAACTCTCTCTCCTCTGCTCTCATCCTTCTAGACCTATCGGCTGCCTTCGATACTGTGAACCATCAGATCCTCCTCTCCACCCTCTCCGAGTTGGGCATCTCCGGCGCGGCCCACGCTTGGATTGCGTCCTACCTGACAGGTCGCTCCTACCAGGTGGCGTGGCGAGAATCTGTCTCCTCACCACGCGCTCTCACCACTGGCGTCCCCAGGGCTCTGTTCTAGGCCCTCTCCTATTCTCGCTATACACCAAGTCACTTGGCTCTGTCATAACCTCACATGGTCTCTCCTATCATTGCTATGCAGACGACACACAATTAATCTTCTCCTTTCCCCCTTCTGATGACCAGGTGGCGAATCGCATCTCTGCATGTCTGGCAGACATATCAGTGTGGATGACGGATCACCACCTCAAGCTGAACCTCGGCAAGACGGAGCTGCTCTTCCTCCCGGGAAGGACTGCCCGTTCCATGATCTCGCCATCACGGTTGACAACTCCATTGTGTCCTCCTCCCAGAGCGCTAAGAACCTTGGCGTGATCCTGGACAACACCCTGTCGTTCTCAACTAACATCAAGGCGGTGGCCCGTTCTTGTAGGTTCATGCTCTACAACATCCGCAGAGTACGACCCTGCCTCACACAGGAAGCAGCGCAGGTCCTAATCCAGGCACTTGTCATCTCCCGTCTGGATTACTGCAACTCGCTGTTGGCTGGGCTCCCTGCCTGTGCCATTAAACCCCTACAACTCATCCAGAACGCCACAGCCCGTCTGGTGTTCAACCTTCCCAAGTTCTCTCACGTCACCCCGCTCCTCCGCTCTCTCCACTGGCTTCCAGTTGAAGCTCGCATCCGCTACAAGACCATGGTGCTTGCCTACGGAGCTGTGAGGGGAACGGCACCTCAGTACCTCCAGGCTCTGATCAGGCCCTACACCCAAACAAGGGCACTGCGTTCATCCACCTCTGGCCTGCTCGCCTCCCTACCACTGAGGAAGTACAGTTCCCGCGCAGCCCAGTCAAAACTGTTCACTGCTCTGGCCCCCCAATGGTGGAACAAACTCCCTCACGACGCCAGGACAGCGGAGTCAATCACCACCTTCCGGAGACACCTGAAACCCCACCTCTTTCAGGAATACCTAGGATAGGATAAAGTAATCCTTCTCACCCCCTTAAAAGATTTAGATGCACTATTGTAAAGTGGCTGTTCCACTGGATGTCTTAAGGTGAACGCACCAATTTGTAAGTCGCTCTGGATAAGAGCGTCTGCTAAATGACTTAAATGTAAAATGTAAATGTATGCCTTGCTAAAAGTTCATTTGTGGAATTTCTTTCCTTCTTAAATGCGTGTGAGCCAATCAGTTGTGTCGTGACAAGGTAGGGTGCTTTACAGAAGATAGACCTATTTGGTATAAGTGCATACTGAACAGGCAGTTAACCCACTGTTCCTAGGCCGTCATTGAAAATAAGAATTTGTTCTTAATAACTGACTTGCCTAGTTAAATAAAGGTAAAATAAAAAATTAAAATTAAATCAATCTACACCCAATACCCCATAACGACAAAGCAAAAACAGGAAATGTTTGCTAATTTCTTAAAAATAAAAAATGTAAATGCCTTATTTACATAAGTATTCAGACCCTTTTGCTAAGAGACTGTAACTTGAGCTCATGTTCATCCTGTTTCCATTGATCATCCTTGAGATGTTTCTACAACTTGATTGGAGTCCACCTGTCTCAAAATCAATTTATTGGACATGATTTAGAAAGGCGCACACCTGTCTATATAAGATCTGAGCCATTAGGTCCAAGGAATTGTCCCTAGAGCTCCGAGACAGAATCTGGGGAAGGGTACCAAAACATTTCTGCAGCATTGAAGGTCCCCAAGAACACAGTGGTCTCCATCGTTCTTCAATGGAAGAAGTTTGGAACCACCAAAACTCTTCCTAGAGCTGGCCGCCCGTCCAAACTGAGCAATCGGGGGAGAAGGGCCTTAGTCAGGGTGGGAACCATGAACCTGGTGGTCACTCTGACAGATCTCCAGAGCTCCTCTGTGTAGATGGGAGAACCTTCCAGAAGGACAACGATCTATGCAGCACTCCACCAATCAGGCCTTTATAGTAAAGTGGCCAGACGGAAGACACTCCTCAGTAAAAGGCACATGACAGCCCGCTAGGAGTTTTCCAAAAGGCACCTATGAGACCATGAGACACAAGATTCTCTGGCTTGATAAAACCAAGATTGAACACTGGCCTGAATGCCAAGCATCACGTCTGGAGGAAACCTGGAGGTACCATCCCAGTTCACTATGTCAGTACCTGTGTCCAGTTCACTATGTCAGTACCTGTGTAGAGGTCCAGTTCACTATGTCAGTACCTGTGTGTAGGTCCAGTTCACTATGTCGGTACCTGTGTGTAGGTCCAGTTCACTATGTCAGTACCTGTGTAGGTCCAGTTCACTATGTCAGTACCTGTGTAGAGGTCCAGTTCACTATGTCAGTACCTGTGTGTAGAGGTCCAGTTCACTATGTCGGTACCTGTGTAGAGGTCCAGTTCACTATGTCGGTACCTGTGTGTATAGGTCCAGTTCACTATGTCAGTACCTGTGTAGAGGTCCAGTTCACTATGTCGGTACCTGTGTGTAGAGGTCCAGTTCACTATGTCAGTACCTGTGTAGAGGTCCAGTTCACTATGTCGGTACCTGTGTGTAGAGGTCCAGTTCACTATGTCGGTACCTGTGTGTAGAGGTCCAGTTCACTATGTCAGTACCTGCGTGTAGAGGTCCAGTTCACTATGTCGGTACCTGTGTGTAGAGGTCCAGTTCACTATGTCGGTACCTGTGTGTAGAGGTCCAGTTCACTATGTCGGTACCTGTGTGTATAGGTCCAGTTCACTATGTCAGTACCTGTGTAGAGGTCCAGTTCACTATGTCGGTACCTGTGTAGAGGTCCAGTTCACTATGTCGGTACCTGTGTAGAGGTCCAGTTCACTATGTCGGTACCTGTGTGTAGAGGTCCAGTTCACTATGTCAGTACCTGTGTAGAGGTCCAGTTCACTATGTCGGTACCTGTGTCCAGTTCACTATGTCGGTACCTGTGTATAGGTCCAGTTCACTATGTCGGTACCTGTGTGTAGAGGTCCAGTTCACTATGTCGGTACCTGTGTAGAGGTCCAGTTCACTATGTCAGTACCTGTGTAGAGGTCCAGTTCACTATGTCAGTACCTGTGTGTAGGTCCAGTTCACTATGTCGGTACCTGTGTGTAGAGGTCCAGTTCACTATGTCGGTACCTGTGTGTAGAGGTCCAGTTCACTATGTCAGTACCTGTGTGTAGAGGTCCAGTTCACTATGTCGGTACCTGTGTGTAGGTCCAGTTCACTATGTCGGTACCTGTGTGTAGAGGTCCAGTTCACTATGTCAGTACCTGTGTGTAGGTCCAGTTCACTATGTCGGTACCTGTGTGTAGAGGTCCAGTTCACTATGTCGGTACCTGTGTCCAGTTCACTATGTCGGTACCTGTGTATAGGTCCAGTTCACTATGTCGGTACCTGTGTGTAGAGGTCCAGTTCACTATGTCGGTACCTGTGTAGAGGTCCAGTTCACTATGTCAGTACCTGTGTAGAGGTCCAGTTCACTATGTCAGTACCTGTGTGTAGGTCCAGTTCACTATGTCGGTACCTGTGTGTAGAGGTCCAGTTCACTATGTCGGTACCTGTGTGTAGAGGTCCAGTTCACTATGTCAGTACCTGTGTGTAGAGGTCCAGTTCACTATGTCGGTACCTGTGTGTAGGTCCAGTTCACTATGTCGGTACCTGTGTGTAGAGGTCCAGTTCACTATGTCAGTACCTGTGTGTAGGTCCAGTTCACTATGTCGGTACCTGTGTGTAGAGGTCCAGTTCACTATGTCGGTACCTGTGTGTAGAGGTCCAGTTCACTATGTCAGTACCTGTGTGTAGAGGTCCAGTTCACTATGTCGGTACCTGTGTGTAGGTCCAGTTCACTATGTCGGTACCTGTGTGTAGAGGTCCAGTTCACTATGTCAGTACCTGTGTCCAGTTCACTATGTCGGTACCTGTGTGTATAGGTCCAGTTCACTATGTCGGTACCTGTGTGTATAGGTCCAGTTCAATATGTCGGTACCTGTGTAGAGGTCCAGTTCACTATGTCAGTACCTGTGTAGAGGTCCAGTTCACTATGACAGTACCTGTGTCCAGTTCACTATGACAGTACCTGTGTGTAGAGGTCCAGTTCACTATGACAGTACCTGTGTGTAGGTCCAGTTCACTATGTCGGTACCTGTGTGTAGGTCCAGTTCACTATGTCGGTACCTGTGTAGAGGTCCAGTTCACTATGTCGGTACCTGTGTAGAGGTCCAGTTCACTATGTCAGTACCTGTGTAGAGGTCCAGTTCACTATGACAGTACCTGTGTCCAGTTCACTATGACAGTACCTGTGTGTAGAGGTCCAGTTCACTATGTCGGTACCTGTGTGTAGGTCCAGTTCACTATGACAGTACCTGTGTAGAGGTCCAGTTCACTATGTCGGTACCTGTGTGTAGGTCCAGTTCACTATGTCAGTACCTGTGTAGAGGTCCAGTTCACTATGTCAGTACCTGTGTGTAGAGGTCCAGTTCACTATGTCAGTACCTGTGTATAGGTCCAGTTCACTATGTCGGTACCTGTGTCCAGTTCACTATGTCGGTACCTGTGTGTATAGGTCCAGTTCAATATGTCAGTACCTGTGTCCATTTCACTATGTCGGTACCTGTGTCCAGTTCACTATGTCGGTACCTGTGTGTATAGGTCCAGTTCACTATGGCGGTACCTGTGTGTATAGGTCCAGTTCAATATGTCGGTACCTGTGTAGAGGTCCAGTTCACTATGTCAGTACCTGTGTATAGGTCCAGTTCAATATGTCGGTACCTGTGTAGAGGTCCAGTTCACTATGTCAGTACCTGTGTAGAGGTCCAGTTCACTATGTCAGTACCTGTGTGTAGAGGTCCAGTTCACTATGTCAGTACCTGTGTAGAGGTCCAGTTCACTATGTCAGTACCTGTGTGTAGGTCCAGTTCACTATGTCAGTACCTGTGTAGAGGTCCAGTTCACTATGTCAGTACCTGTGTAGAGGTCCAGTTCACTATGTCAGTACCTGTGTGTAGGTCCAGTTCACTATGTCAGTACCTGTGTAGAGGTCCAGTTCACTATGTCAGTACCTGTGTGTAGGTCCAGTTCACTATGTCAGTACCTGTGTAGAGGTCCAGTTCACTATGTCAGTACCTGTGTAGAGGTCCAGTTCACTATGTCAGTACCTGTGTAGAGGTCCAGTTCACTATGTCAGTACCTGTGTGTAGGTCCAGTTCACTATGTCGGTACCTGTGTGTAGAGGTCCAGTTCACTATGTCGGTACCTGTGTGTAGAGGTCCAGTTCACTATGTCGGTACCTGTGTGTAGAGGTCCAGTTCACTATGTCAGTACCTGTGTGTAGAGGTCCAGTTCACTATGTCGGTACCTGTGTGTAGGTCCAGTTCACTATGTCGGTACCTGTGTGTAGAGGTCCAGTTCACTATGTCAGTACCTGTGTGTAGGTCCAGTTCACTATGTCGGTACCTGTGTGTAGAGGTCCAGTTCACTATGTCGGTACCTGTGTGTAGAGGTCCAGTTCACTATGTCGGTACCTGTGTGTAGGTCCAGTTCACTATGTCAGTACCTGTGTAGAGGTCCAGTTCACTATGTCAGTACCTGTGTAGAGGTCCAGTTCACTATGTCAGTACCTGTGTAGAGGTCCAGTTCACTATGTCGGTACCTGTGTGTAGGTGCAGTTCTTGCCCCTGCATTTGCCACATTGAAACATGTCCGTCTCGGTCCCGCCCACTTTAGACAGCTGGTGCTCTCTGATGGCGTCCTTGGTCAACGTCTTCCTCATCTCTTTCAGCTCCGCGCTGGCCATCTCCTGTTGGGTCACACACAGGCAGAACCTTTACAGAGATGAAGTGCACACAAACCACACTGTTTTAGAGTGAAACCCTTATATTTCAAAGCACCTGTCAAAACGGGTGCTCCTCTCCTCTCCATTCTACCACCACTCTCCTCTCCTCTCTACCACCACTCTCCTCTCCTCTCCATTCTACCACCAGTCTCCTCTCCTCTCCATTCTACCACCACTCTCCTCTCCTCTCTACCACCACTCTCCTCTCCTCTCCATTCTACCACCACTCTCCTCTCCTCTCCATTCTACCACCAGTCTCCTCTCCTCTCTATTCTACCACCACTCTCCTCTCCTCTCTAACACCACTCTCCTCTCCTCTTCTCTCCTCTCCTCTCCTCTCCTCTCCATTCTACCACCACTCTCCTCTCCTCTCCATTCTACCACCACTCTCCTCTCCTCTCTATTCTACCACCACTCTCCTCTCCTCTCTAACACCACTCTCCTCTCCATTCTACCACCACTCTCCTCTCCATTCTACCACCACTCTCCTCTCCTCTCTATTCTACCACCACTCTCCTCTCCTCTCTAACACCACTCTCCTCTCCTCTCCTCTCTAACACCACTCTCCTCTCCTCTCCTCTCTAACACCACTCTCCTCTTCTCTCCTCTCCTCTCCATTCTACCACCACTCTCCTCTCCTCTCCATTCTACCACCACTCTCCTCTCCTCTCTATTCTACCACCACTCTCCTCTCCTCTCCTCTCTAACACCACTCTCCTCTCCATTCTACCACCACTCTCCTCTCCTCTCTACCACCACTCTCCTCTCCTCTCCATTCTACCACCACTCTCCTCTCCTCTCCATTCTACCACCAGTCTCCTCTCCTCTCTATTCTACCACCACTCTCCTCTCCTCTCTAACACCACTCTCCTCTCCTCTCCTCTTCTCTCCTCTCCATTCTACCACCACTCTCCTCTCCTCTCCATTCTACCACCACTCTCCTCTCCTCTCTATTCTACCACCACTCTCCTCTCCTCTCTAACACCACTCTCCTCTCCTCTCTAACACCACTCTCCTCTTCTCTCCTCTCCTCTCCATTCTACCACCACTCTCCTCTCCTCTCCATTCTACCACCACTCTCCTCTCCTCTCTATTCTACCACCACTCTCCTCTCCTCTCCTCTCTAACACCACTCTCCTCTTCTCTCTATTATACCACCACTCTCCTCTCCTCTCTAACACCACTCTCCTCTCCTCTTCTCTCCTCTTCTCTCCTCTCCTCTCCTCTCCTCTCCTCTCCTCTTCTCTCCTCTCCTCTCCTCTCCTCTTCTCTCCTCTTCTCTCCTCTCCTCTTCTCTCCTCTCCTCTCCTCTCCTCTCCTCTCCTCTCCTCTTCTCTCCTCTCCATTCTACCACCACTCTCCTCTCCTCTCTATTCTAACACCACTCTCCTCTCCTCTCTAACACCACTCTCCTCTCCTCTCCTCTTCTCTCCTCTCCTCTCTCCTCTCCTCTCCTCTTCTCTCCTCTTCTCTCCTCTCCTCTCCTCTCCTCTCCTCTCCTCTCCTCTCCTCTCCTCTTCTCTCCTCTCCATTCTACCACCACTCTCCTCTCCTCTCTATTCTAACACCACTCTCCTCTCCTCTCTAACACCACTCTCCTCTCCTCTTCTCTCCTCTCTCCTCTCCTCTCCTCTCCTCTCCTCTCCTCTCCTCTCCTCTCCTCTCCTCTCCTCCCTCTCCTCTCCTCTCTTCTCCCTCTCCATTCTACCACCACTCTCCTCTCCTCTCTATTCTAACACCACTCTCCTCTCCTCTCTAACACCACTCTCCTCTCCTCTCCTCTCTAACACCACTCTCCTCTCCTCTCCTCTCTAACACCACTCTCCTCTCCTCTCTATTCTAACACCACTCTCCTCTCCTCTCTAACACCACTCTCCTCTCCTCTCCTCTCTAACACCACTCTTCTCTCCTCTCCATTCTACCACCACTCTCCTCTCCTCTCTATTCTAACACCACTCTCCTCTCCTCTCTAACACCACTCTCCTCTCCTCTCCTCTCCGAATGCTTCACATTGTTTGTTTTTTTTCCTCTGACTGTTCCGGAAAGAAAAAAAGGGAAAGGAAAGTCGAAGTCGGTAGCTGAAGTCCACGCCCCCTTCGTTCTGTGATTGGTCAACAGTAGGGTTTTCTCCAATGAAGTTTTTTGTTGTAATTCAACAAGAGACGACTCGCTTTCATGTCAAAACATAAATAAAATCCATTGAGAAATACTGCACCAAACATCTCTGTCAGATGTACAAATGTAGTTATCTTAGATTATTCTGGCTACAACGTCTTTGTTTTTCAAGCGAAGGGGTCTTGTAAGGGATTATGCGAGCTCACTAGTTTGGTTGGGGCCTGGGGCCTTTGGTTTGGTTGGGGCCTGGTTAGACACCAGCTGAACTGAAGTACGATACTATTAGAACACGAAATACACAGACACCTCTCTCTCACACTACCCCCCCCCCCACACACACACTTCCCCCACGCTCCCCACACACACACTCCTCCACACACACCTCCCCCCACGCTCCCCACACACACACCTCCCCCCCACGCTCCCCACACACACACTCCCCCCCACACACACACCTCCCCCCACGCTCCCCACACACACTCCCCCCCACACACACCTCCCCCCACGCTCCCCACACAAAACCTCCCGCCCACGCCCCCACCCCACGCCCCCACCCCATTTACCTCAGCGGCCATGTTAGCGATACGGTCAGCAGAGATGTTCCCAGCGAGGACGTTGCGTCGGAGGTCCGGGTTCTTCTGGTCCTTCAGGTTGGAGATACGGCTCCTCAGTCTGGACTTGTACTTCTGGTCTGTAGACTTAAACTCCTGGTAGATACGTGAAGCAGGGAGAGTGAAGGAGAACCAGAAACAGGACGACAACAAGAACAACTCTGTCCTCACACTATTACAATGCGTCTGGTCCTCACCACACCACCAGAAACAGCACGACAACAAGAACAACTGTCCTCACACTATTACAATGCCTCTGGTCCTCACCACACCACCAGAAACAGCACGACAACAAGAACAACTGTCCTCACACTATTACAATGCGTCTGGTCCTCACCACACCACCAGAAACAACACGACAACAAGAACAACTCTGTCCTCACACTATTACAATGCCTCTGGTCCTCACCACACCACCAGAAACAACACGACAACAAGAACAACTCTGTCCTCACACTATTACAATGTGTCTGGTCCTCACCACACCACAAGATCACAGGTGGAAAGGATATAGTCCTCAATCTGAGCAGCCAAATTGTCAGTGTCTGCTCCAATGGGCTTGTAGTCATCTGGAATATAAAACAGAGTAGTCAGCTATTGGTCAATCCTCAAAAAAAGGGGGCTTTAGTTTGAGATACCGTTACTCGAGGTAGAACAAAACACTACCCCTCTATCCAAGGTCTCCCTTATATTAAAATGGTTGTATAAAAAATATTTCACAATGAAAGTGGTTAAGTTGATAGATTGTGACACATTCTTTAACTTAAAAAGTGTCATAATCATCATGTAAACCCAATATTGCAAGTTGTTGATGTTAGAGATCAATTGTGGAATACAAGTCGTTATTCATACACAAACAACCAGAGACCTGTGGGGCGGCAGGGTAGCCTAGTGGTTAGAGTGTAGAGGTGGCAGGGTAGCCTAGTGGTTAGAGTGTAGAGGTGGCAGGGTAGCCTAGTGGTTAGAGTGTAGAGGTGGCAGGGTAGCCTAGTGGTTAGAGTGTAGAGGTGGCAGGGTAGCCTAGTGGTTAGAGTGTAGAGGCGGCAGGATAGCCTAATGGTTAGAGTGTAGGGGTGGCAGGGTAGCCTAGTGGTTAGAGTGTAGGGGCGGCAGCGTAGCCTAGTGGTTAGAGTGTAGAGGAGGCAGGTAGCCTAGTGGTTAGAGTGTAGAGGAGGCAGGTAGCCTAGTGGTTAGAGTGTAGAGGTGGCAGGGTAGCCTAGTGGTTAGAGTGTAGAGGTGGCAGGGTAGCCTAGTGGTTAGAGTGTAGAGGTGGCAGGGTAGCCTAGTGGTTAGAGTGTAGAGGCGGCAGGGTGGCCTAGTGGTTAGAGTGTAGGGGTGGCAGGGTAGCCTAGTGGTTAGAGCGTAGAGGCGGCAGGGTGGCCTAGTGGTTAGAGCGTAGAGGCGACAGGGTAGCCTAGTGGTTAGAGTGTAGAGGCGGCAGGGTAGCCTAGTGGTTAGAGTGTAGAGGCGGCAGGGTAGCCTAGTGGTTAGAGTGTAGAGGCGGCAGGGTAGCCTAGTGGTTAGAGTGTAGAGGCGGCAGGATAGCCTAGTGGTTAGAGCGTAGAGGCGGCAGGGTAGCCTAGTGGTTAGAGTGTAGGGGTGGCAGGGTAGCCTAGTGGTTAGAGTGTAGAGGCGGCAGGGTAGCCTAGTGGTTAGAGTGTAGAGGCGGCAGGGTAGCCTAGTGGTTAGAGTGTAGAGGCGTCAGGGTAGCCTAGTGGTTAGAGTGTAGGGGCGGCAGGGTAGCCTAGTTGTTAGAGTGTAGAGGCGGCAGGGTGGCCTAGTGGTTAGTGTAGAGGCGGCAGGGTAGCCTAGTGGTTAGAGTGTAGAGGTGGCAGGGTAGCCTAGTGGTTAGAGTGTAGAGGTGGCAGGGTAGCCTAGTGGTTAGAGTGTAGAGGCGGCAGGGTGGCCTAGTGGTTAGAGTGTAGGGGTGGCAGGGTGCCTAGTGGTTAGAGCGTAGAGGCGGCAGGGTGGCCTAGTGGTTAGAGCGTAGAGGCGACAGGGTAGCCTAGTGGTTAGAGTGTAGAGGCGGCAGGGTAGCCTAGTGGTTAGAGTGTAGAGGCGGCAGGGTAGCCTAGTGGTTAGAGTGTAGAGGCGGCAGGGTAGCCTAGTGGTTAGAGTGTAGAGGCGGCAGGATAGCCTAGTGGTTAGAGCGTAGAGGCGGCAGGGTAGCCTAGTGGTTAGAGTGTAGGGGTGGCAGGGTAGCCTAGTGGTTAGAGTGTAGAGGCGGCAGGGTAGCCTAGTGGTTAGAGTGTAGAGGCGGCAGGGTAGCCTAGTGGTTAGAGTGTAGAGGCGTCAGGGTAGCCTAGTGGTTAGAGTGTAGGGGCGGCAGGGTAGCCTAGTTGTTAGAGTGTAGAGGCGGCAGGGTGGCCTAGTGGTTAGTGTAGAGGCGGCAGGGTAGCCTAGTGGTTAGAGTGTAGAGGTGGCAGGGTAGCCTAGTGTTTAGAGTGTAGGGGCGGCAGGGTAGCCTCGTGGTTAGAGTGTAGAGGCGGCAGGGTGGCCTAGTGGTTAGAGTGTAGAGGCGACAGGGTAGCCTAGTGGTTAGAGTGTAGAGGCGGCAGGGTAGCCTAGTGGTTAGAGTGTAGAGGCGGCAGGGTGGCCTAGTGGTTAGAGTGTAGAGGCGGCAGGGTGGCCTAGTGGTTAGAGTGTAGAGGCGGCAGGGTAGCCTAGTGGTTAGAGTGTAGAGGCGTCAGGGTAGCCTAGTGGTTAGAGTGTAGGGGCGGCAGGGTAGCCTAGTTGTTAGAGTGTAGAGGCGGCAGGGTGGCCTAGTGGTTAGTGTAGAGGCGGCAGGGTAGCCTAGTGGTTAGAGTGTAGAGGTGGCAGGGTAGCCTAGTGTTTAGAGTGTAGGGGCGGCAGGGTAGCCTCGTGGTTAGAGTGTAGAGGCGGCAGGGTGGCCTAGTGGTTAGAGTGTAGAGGCGACAGGGTGGCCTAGTGGTTAGAGTGTAGAGGCGGCAGGGTAGCCTAGTGGTTAGAGTGTAGAGGCGGCAGGGTGGCCTAGTGGTTAGAGTGTAGAGGCGGCAGGGTGGCCTAGTGGTTAGAGTGTAGAGGCGGCAGGGTAGCCTAGTGGTTAGAGTGTAGAGGCGGCGGGGTGGCCTAGTGGTTAGAGTGTAGAGGCGGCAGGGTAGCCTAGTGGTTAGAGTGTAGAGGTGGCAGGTAGCCTAGTGGTTAGAGTGTAGAGGCGGCAGGGTAGCCTAGTGGTTAGAGTGTAGAGGTGGCAGGGTAGCCTAGTGGTTAGAGTGTAGGGGTGGCAGGGTAGCCTAGTCGTTAGAGTGTAGAGGCGGCAGGGTAGCCTAGTGGTTAGAGCGTAGAGGCGGCAGGGTAGCCTAGTGGTTAGAGTGTAGAGGCGGCAGGGTAGCCTAGTGTTTAGACCGTTGGACTAGTAACCGAAAGGTTGCAAGTTCGAATCCCCGAGCTGACAAGGTACAATATTCTGTCGTTCTGCCCCTGAACAGGCAGTTAACCCCACTGTTCCTAGGCCTTCATTGAAAATAAGAATTTGTTGTTAACTGACTTGCCTGGTTAAATAAAGGTTAAAATAAAAAAGAAAACACAGATGAAAATAGGTCTGAAATATCACCTATGAATGTTTATGATAAATGTAGACATCACTTTGTTAGGTAGCTGTTCAATAGACAACTTTCCAAATGTTGCTTTCACTCAGTGCTACATGACATAAATGCATACAGTTACATTATATTCGTTGTTGTTGTTGTAATCAGCTCTAAGGCAAGTGGGTTCAGACACTTAAAACTGACATTTCTTTTCAGACAAAAGTTCCTCTGTGGATTTTATATGTTTATCCCCTACTCTTGTAATTACGTTAGGGGGGTCTGTAATACCTACATGTCTCAACCTGACCCAGTCTGTAATACCTACATGTCTCAACCTGACCCAGTCTGTAATACCTACATGTATCAACCTGACCCAGTCTGTAATACCTACATGTCTCAACCTGACCCAGTCTGTAATACCTACATGTCTCAACCTGACCCAGTCTGTAATACCTACATGTATCAACCTGACCCTGACCCAGTCTGTAATACCTACATGTCTCAACCTGACCCAGTCTGTAATACCTACATGTCTCAACCTGACCCAGTCTGTAATACCTACATGTCTCAACCTGACCCAGTCTGTAATACCTACATGTCTCAACCTGACCCAGTCTGTAATACCTACATGTCTCAACCTGTCCCTGACCCAGTCTGTAATACCTACGTCTCAACCTGACCCAGTCTGTAATACCTACATGTCTCAACCTGACCCAGTCTGTAATACCTACATGTCTCAACCTGACCCAGTCTGTAATACCTACATGTCTCAACCTGACCCTGACCCAGTCTGTAATACCTACATGTCTCAACCTGACCCAGTCTGTAATACCTACATGTCTCAACCTGACCCAGTCTGTAATACCTACATGTCTCAACCTGACCCTGACCCAGTCTGTAATACCTACATGTCTCAACCTGACCCAGTCTGTAATACCTACATGTCTCAACCTGAACCTGACCCAGTCTGTAATACCTACATGTCTCAACCTGACCCAGTCTGTAATACCTACATGTCTCAACCTGTCCCTGACCCAGTCTGTAATACCTACATGTCTCAACCTGACCCAGTCTGTAATACCTACATGTCTCAACCTGACCCTGACCCAGTCTGTAATACCTACATGTCTCAACCTGACCCAGTCTGTAATACCTACATGTCTCAACCTGACCCAGTCTGTAATACCTACATGTCTCAACCTGACCCAGTCTGTAATACCTACATGTATCAACCTGACCCAGTCTGTAATACCTACATGTCTCAACCTGACCCTGACCCAGTCTGTAATACCTACATGTCTCAACCTGACCCAGTCTGTAATACCTACATGTCTCAACCTGACCCAGTCTGTAATAAGGGGGTGAATACTTTCACAAGCCACTTTTTAGCACAAATTTCACGTTAATTTAAAATGTCCCTCCAGCCACCCCATACCATAGACCCCCCTTGTGATTGGGCTCTGTTACACCCACAGAGGGACCCTTGATTTATTCCACATTGTGTTGTGTTACACACTGAATTCAAAATGGATTCCATGTTTTATAATTCTACACACAGTACCCCATAACGACAAAGTGAAAACATGTTTTTATTAACAGTTTCAAATGTATTGAAAATGAACTGAAGAAAGATCTCATTTCCATAAGTATTCACACCCCTAAGTCAATACATGTTAGAATAACCTTTGGCAGCGATTACAGCTGTGAGTCTTTCTGGGGTAAGTCTCTAAGAGCTGTGAGTCTTTCTGGGGTAAGTCTCTAAGAGCTTTGCACACCTGGAGTGTACAATATTTGCACATTACTCTTTTTTTTAAATTCCAAGCTCTGTCAAATTGGTTGTTGATCATTACTACACAACCATTTTCTGGTCTTGCCATAGATTTTCAAGATGATTTAAGTCAAAACTGCAACTAGGCCACTCTAAAACATTCAGGGTCTTCTTGGTAAGCAACTCCAGTGTAGATGTGGCCATGTGTTTTAGGTTGTTGTCCTGCTGAAAAGGTGAATTCATCTCCCAGACTGAACCAGGTTTTCCTCTAGGATTTCCTTGTGCTTCGATCTATTCAGTTTATTTTTTATTAAAAACTCCTTAGTTCTTGCCGATGACAAGCATACCCATAACATGATGCAGCCACCACCATGCTTGAAACTATGAAGAGTGGTACTCAGTGACGTGTTGTCTTTCCCCCAAACATAATGCTTTCGTATTCAGGACATAAAGATAATTTCTTTGCCACATTTTTTTCAGTTTTACTTTCTGCCTTATTGCAAACAGAATGTAAGCTTTGGATATTTTTATTCTGTACAGGTTTCCTTCTTTTCACTGTCATTTAGGTTGGTAATTGTAGACTAACTACAATTAAACTCTGTAACTGTTTTAAAGTCACTATTGGCCTCATGGTGAAATCTCTGAGCGGTTTCCTTCCTCTCCGGCAACCAAGTTAGGAAGGACGCTTGTGTCTTTGTATTAACTGGGGTGAATTGATAATGCATACAAAGTGTAATTAATAACTTCACCATGCTCAAAAGGGATATTCAGTGTCTGCTTTGTTTTACCAATAGGTGCCCTTCTTTACGAGGCATTGGAAAACCTCCCTGGCATTTGTGATTAAATCTGTGTTTGATAATCACTGCTTCATTGAGAGAACTTACAGATTATTGTATGTGTGGGGTACAGAGATGAGGTAGTCGTTAAAAAAATAAATGTCAATCTCTTATTGCACACAGAGTGAGTCCATGCAACTTAATAGACGACATGGCCAAAGGTATGTGGACACCCCTTCAAACTATTTCAGCCACACCCGTTGCTGACAGGTGTATTAAATTGAGCACACAGCCATCCAATCTCCATAGACAAACATTGGCAGTAGCATGGGCCATACTGAAGAGTGTGCCTTTGAACGTGGCACAGTCCAACAAGTCAATTCCTCAGATTTCTGCCGTGCTAGAGCTGCCCCGGTCAACTGTAAGTGCTGTTATTGTTAAGTCGAAATGTCCAAGAGCAAAAACGGCTCAGCCACAAAGTGGCAGGCCACACCAGCTCACAGAACGGGACCAGTGAGTGCTGAAAAATCATCTATCCTCAGTTGCAACACTCACTACAGAGTCCCAACCTGCCTCTGGAAGCAACATCAGCACAAGAACTGTTCGTCATGACATGCTAGACGATACTGTGCTTCCAACATTGTGGCAACAGTTTGGGGAAGGCCCTTTCCTGTTTCAGCATGACAATGCCCCCTTGCACAATGCGAGATTCATACAGAAATGGTTTGTCGAGATTGGTGTGGAAGAACTTAACTGGCCTGCACAGAGCCCTGACCTCAACCCCATCCCGTAGTGTATATGACTTGTTAAGCACATTTTTACTCCTAAACTTATTTAGGCTTGCCATAACAAAGGGGTTGAATACTTTTTCACTCAAGACATTTCAGCTTGTCATTTTTAATTTAAGTGTAAACCATTTCTAAAAACATAATTCCACTTTGACATTATGGGGTATTATGTGTAGGCCAGTGACACAACATGTCAATGTCATCCATTTTAAATTCAGGCTGCAACACAACAACAAAATGTGGAGAAAGTCAAGGGGTTCGAATACTTTCTGAAGGCCACTGTATAAACCTATACAGCTCTGGAATGTGCTGATAATGGCAGCCATCTTTGTAGAGTCTGCCTCACCGTCGGTCTGCAGGGCAGCCACCAGCAGCTCTCGGCACTTGGTGCGTACGCTGTCAGTGGTGACGGGAGTGGGGGGGAAGGAGGTGAACTTTAGGGTGGTGGGGGTTGTAGGTGTGGTGGGAGTCTTCGGGGGCTCCGGCAGTTCTTGTTTCTTACTAGGGTAGACAAGAGGGCGACAGCGAGAAGAAAGTGTTACATTGTGTTATGAGTCACCCTGATCCTTCCATTTATTCTGACTGGGTATCAAACCCCCCGTCGTCTACCTACAGGTTAAACCCTATCGTCTACCTACCAGTTAAACCCTGTCGTCTACCTACCAGTTAAACCATGTCGTCTACCTACCAGTTAAACCCTATCGTCTACCTACAGGTTAAACCCTGTCGTCTACCTACAGGTTAAACCCTATCGTCTACCTACCAGTTAAACCCTATCGTCTACCTACCAGTTAAACCCTATCGTCTACCTACCAGTTAAACCCTATCGTCTACCTACAGGTTAAACCCTGTCGTCTACCTACAGGTTAAACCCTCATCGTCTACCCACCAGTTAAACCCTGTCGTCTACCTACCAGTTAAACCCTGTCGTCTACCTACAGGTTAAACCCTCGTCGTCTACCCACCAGTTAAACCCTATCGTCTACCTACCAGTTAAACCCTGTCGTCTACCTACCAGTTAAACCCTGTCGTCTACCTACCAGTTAAACCCTATTGTCTACCTACAGGTTAAACCCTATCGTCTACCTACCAGTTAAACCCTGTCGTCTACCTACAGGTTAAACCCTATCGTCTACCCACCAGTTAAACCCTGTCGTCTACCTACCAGTTAAACCCTATCGTCTACCTACAGGTTAAACCCTCGTCGTCTACCCACCAGTTAAACCCTATCGTCTACCTACCAGTTAAACCCCCGTCGTCTACCTACCAGTTAAACCCTATCGTCTACCTACCAGTTAAACCCTATCGTCTACCAACCAGTTAAACCCTATCGTCTACCTACCAGTTAAACCCTTGTCGTCTACCTACCAGTTAAACCCTATCGTCTACCTACCAGTTAAACCCTATCGTCTACCTACCAGTTAAACCCTATCGTCTACCAACCAGTTAAACCCTGTCGTCTATCTACCAGTTAAACCCTATCGTCTACCTACCAGTTAAACCCTATCGTCTACCTACAGGTTAAACCCTGTCGTCTACTTACAGGTTAAACCCTGTCGTCTACCTGTTAGTTAAACCCTTGTCGTCTACCTACAGGTTAAACCCTATCGTCTACCCACCAGTTAAACCCTATCGTCTACCTACAGGTTAAACCCTATCGTCTACCTACCAGTTAAACCCTATCGTCTACCTACCAGTTAAACCCTATCGTCTACCTACCAGTTAAACCCTCGTCGTCTACCTACAGGTTAAACCCTATCGTCTACCTACAGGTTAAACCCTATCGTCTACCTACCAGTTAAACCCTATCGTCTACCTACCAGTTAAACCCTATCGTCTACCTACCAGTTAAACCCTCGTCGTCTACCTACAGGTTAAACCCTATCGTCTACCTACCAGTTAAACCCTCGTCGTCTACCTACAGGTTAAACCCTATCGTCTAGCTACCAGTTAAACCCTATCGTCTACCTACAGGTTAAACCCTATCGTCTACCTACCAGTTAAACCCTCGTCGTCTACCTACCAGTTAAACCCTCGTCGTCTACCTACAGGTTAAACCCTATCGTCTACCTACCAGTTAAACCCTATCGTCTACCTACAGGTTAAACTCTATCGTCTACCTACCAGTTAAACCCTATCGTCTACCTACCAGTTAAACCCTATCGTCTACCTACCAGTTAAACCCTATCGTCTACCCACCAGTTAAACCCTATCGTCTACCTACAGGTTAAACCCTGTCGTCTACCTACCAGTTAAACCCTATTGTCTACCTACAGGTTAAACCCTCGTCGTCTACCTACAGGTTAAACCCTATCGTCTACCTACCAGTTAAACCCTATTGTCTACCTACAGGTTAAACCCTATCGTCTACCTACCAGTTAAACCCTATTGTCTACCTACAGGTTAAACCCTATCGTCTACCTACCAGTTAAACCCTATTGTCTACCTACAGGTTAAACCCTGTCGTCTACCTACCAGTTAAACCCTATCGTCTACCTACCAGTTAAACCCTGTCGTCTACCTACAGGTTAAACCCTGTCGTCTACCTACCAGTTAAACCCTGTCGTCTACCTACAGGTTAAACCCTATCGTCTACCTACCAGTTAAACCCTGTCGTCTACCTACAGGTTAAACCCTATCGTCTACCCACCAGTTAAACCCTGTCGTCTACCTACCAGTTAAACCCTATCGTCTACCTACAGGTTAAACCCTCGTCGTCTACCCACCAGTTAAACCCTATCGTCTACCTACCAGTTAAACCCCCGTCGTCTACCTACCAGTTAAACCCTATCGTCTACCTACCAGTTAAACCCTATCGTCTACCAACCAGTTAAACCCTATCGTCTACCTACCAGTTAAACCCTCGTCGTCTACCTACCAGTTAAACCCTATCGTCTACCTACCAGTTAAACCCTATCGTCTACCTACCAGTTAAACCCTATCGTCTACCAACCAGTTAAACCCTGTCGTCTATCTACCAGTTAAACCCTATCGTCTACCTACCAGTTAAACCCTATCGTCTACCTACAGGTTAAACCCTGTCGTCTACTTACAGGTTAAACCCTGTCGTCTACCTGTTAGTTAAACCCTCGTCGTCTACCTACAGGTTAAACCCTATCGTCTACCCACCAGTTAAACCCTATCGTCTACCTACAGGTTAAACCCTATCGTCTACCTACCAGTTAAACCCTATCGTCTACCTACAGGTTAAACCCTATACGTTAAACCTCTACCTACCAGTTAAACCCTATACCAGTTAAACCCTATCGTCTACCTACCAGTTAAACCCTATCGTCTACCTACAGGTTAAACCCTATCGTCTACCTACCAGTTAAACCCTATCGTCTACCTACCAGTTAAACCCTCCTACCAGTTAAACCCTGTCTACCTACAGGTTAAACCCTATCGTCTACCTACCAGTTAAACCCTCGTCTACCTACAGGTTAAACCCTATCGTCTACCCCTACCTACAGTTAAACCCCTCGTTAAACCCTCGTCTACCTACCAGTTAAACCCTCGTCGTCTACCTACAGGTTAAACCCTATCGTCTACCTACCAGTTAAACCCTATCGTCTACCTACAGGTTAAACCCTATCGTCTACCTACCAGTTAAACCCTATCGTCTACCTACCAGTTAAACCCTATCGTCTACCTACCAGTTAAACCCTATCGTCTACCCACCAGTTAAACCCTATCGTCTACCTACAGGTTAAACCCTGTCGTCTACCTACCAGTTAAACCCTATTGTCTACCTACAGGTTAAACCCTCGTCGTCTACCTACAGGTTAAACCCTATCGTCTACCTACCAGTTAAACCCTATTGTCTACCTACAGGTTAAACCCTATCGTCTACCTACCAGTTAAACCCTATTGTCTACCTACAGGTTAAACCCTATCGTCTACCTACCAGTTAAACCCTATTGTCTACCTACAGGTTAAACCCTGTCGTCTACCTACCAGTTAAACCCTATCGTCTACCTACCAGTTAAACCCTGTCGTCTACCTACAGGTTAAACCCTGTCGTCTACCTACCAGTTAAACCCTGTCGTCTACCTACAGGTTAAACCCTGTCGTCTACCTACCAGTTAAACCCTGTCGTCTACCTACCAGTTAAACCCTGTCGTCTACCTACAGGTTAAACCCTATCGTCTACCTACCAGTTAAACCCTGTCGTCTACCTACCAGTTAAACCCTGTCGTCTACCTACAGGTTAAACCCTGTCGTCTACCTACCAGTTAAACCCTGTCGTCTACCTACCAACCCAAGTCCTTTGGGCTCAAGCTAGATTACCCATCACCAACGAGTAGCCCGCTGAGCTAAAGCCTAGGCATGATTCACAAACTATAAGCTACCACTATTTGACCCTGCTGATCATTTATGAACATTTGAACATCTTGGCCATGTTCTGTTATAATCTCCACCCGGCACAGCCAGAAGAGGACTGGCCACCCCTCATAGCCTGGTTCCTCTCTAGGTTTCTTCCTAGGTTTTGGCCTTTCTAGGGAGTTTTTCCCAGCCACCGTGCTTCTACACCTGCATTGCTTGCTGTTTGGGGTTTTAGGCTGGGTTTCTGTACAGCACTTTGAGATATCAGCTGATGTAAGAAGGGCTTTATAACTACATTTGATTTGATTAGTTCAGGGAGCTCACACACGTCTTCAGCGTTCAGACAAGGTTATTCACTGAACTACCTCTTGTTACATGACTGACACTCGGGTTGGCACGGCGTCTCACCTGCGGTCGCTGGATCCAGGACTGTCCTTGGACGAAGATGACCTCAGAGGAGAGCCCTCCCTCCTCTTCTCCTCCACAGCCTTCCCCTCAGAACCGTCTGTAGGGACACACAGTCAGCTGATTCATATCTATATAGGTGATGGGTCAACATTTACATAATGGGTACCTGGAGGAAAATTAGGGAGGTTTTTGCTTTTTAAAATGTTTGTCAAGATCAGGGTTTAGTATTATTTATTTTTATTATCATCTAGTCTAACTATTTGTAATAGATTAAATGTCAAAATGTCAGTGTTTAAGTATTTAGTTGCTTATGAGGCTATATATCAATGTGCATGACACCACCCTTAATCTCTGATTCTCATACTGGACCATATCAAGTGTGTCTATAGGCTAGTTAGAGTGGTCTCAGTCACATGATCCACAACCTATAGGCTAGTTAGAGTGGTCTCAGTCACATGATCTACAACCTATAGGCTAGTTAGAGTGGTCTCAGTCACATGATCCACAACCTATAGGTTAGTTAGAGTGGTCTCAGTCACATGATCCACAACCTATAGGCTAGTTAGAGTGGTCTCAGTCACATGATCCACAACCTATAGGCTAGTTAGAGTGGTCTCAGTCACATGATCTACAACCTATAGGCTAGTTAGAGTTGTCTCAGTCACATGATCTACAACCTATAGGCTAGTTAGAGTGGTCTCAGTCACATGATCTACAACCTATAGGCTAGTTAGAGTGATCTCAGTCACATGATCCACAACCTATAGGCTAGTTAGAGTGGTCTCAGTCACATGATCTACAACCTATAGGCTAGTTAGAGTGGTCTCAGTGACATGATCCACAACCTATAGGCTAGTTAGAGTGGTCTCAGTCACATGATCTACAACCTATAGGCTAGTTAGAGTGGTCTCAGTCACATGATCCACAACCTATAGGCTAGTTAGAGTGGTCTCAGTCACATGATCTACAACCTATAGGCTAGTTAGAGTTGTCTCAGTCACATGATCTACAACCTATAGGCTAGTTAGAGTGGTCTCAGTCACATGATCTACAACCTATAGACTAGTTAGAGTGGTCTCAGTCACATGATCCACAACCTATAGGCTAGTTAGAGTGGTCTCAGTCACATGATCCACAACCTATAGGCTAGTTAGAGTGGTCTCAGTGACATGATCCACAACCTATAGGCTAGTTAGAGTGGTCTCAGTCACATGATCTACAACCTATAGGCTAGTTAGAGTGGTCTCAGTCACATGATCCACAACCTATAGGCTAGTTAGAGTGGTCTCAGTCACATGATCTACAACCTATAGGCTAGTTAGAGTGGTCTCAGTCACATGATCCACAACCTATAGGCTAGTTAGAGTGGTCTCAGTCACATGATCCACAACCTATAGTATAGTTAGAGTGGTCTCAGTCACATGATCTACAACCTATAGGCTAGTTAGAGTGGTCTCAGTCACATGATCCACAACCTATAGGCTAGTTAGAGTGGTCTCAGTCACATGATCTACAACCTATAGGCTAGTTAGAGTGGTCTCAGTCACATGATCCACAACCTACAGGCTAGTTAGAGTGGTCTCAGTCACATGATCCACAACCTATAGGCTAGTTAGAGTGGTCTCAGTCACATGATCTACAACCTATAGGCTAGTTAGAGTGGTCTCAGTCACATGATCCACAACCTATAGGCTAGTTAGAGTGGTCTCAGTCACATGATCTACAACCTATAGGCTAGTTAGAGTGGTCTCAGTCACATGATCCACAACCTATAGGCTAGTTAGAGTGGTCTCAGTCACATGATCCAACACCTATAGGCTAGTTAGAGTGGTCTCAGTCACATGATCTACAACCTATAGGCTAGTTAGAGTGGTCTCAGTCACATGATGCACGGCATATAGGCTAGGAAGGCCTAGTCCAAAAAACTCATTATTTTACAGACGGACTAGCCTATGTTCTGTTCAGTTTGAGAATGAGATCGCGAAGACGAGGAGGACCGAGAGGTCAACTTTGATAGCTTGCTACTACTATAATAGATTTTAGAGGTCGGCCGATTATGATTTTTCAACGCCGATACCGATACCGATTAATCAGTCGTTTTTTAATTTTTAATTTGTAAGAATGACAATTTCAACAATACTGAATGAACACTTATTTTAACTTAATATAATACATCAATTAAATCAATTTAGCCTCAAATAAGTAATGAAACGTGTTCAATTTGGTTTAAATAATGCAAAAACAAAGTGTTGGAGAAGAAAGTAAAAGTGCAATATGTGCCATGTAAGAAAGCTAACGTTTCAGTTCCTTGCTCAGAACATATGAAAGCTGGTGGTTCCTTTTAACATGAGTCTTCAATATTCAAAGGTAAGAAGTTTTAGGTTGTAGTTATTATAGGAATTATAGGACTATTTCCCTCTATACCATTTGTATTTCATATACCTTTGACTATTGGATGTTCTTATAGGCACTTTAGTATTGCCAGTGTAACAGTATAGCTTCCGTCCCTCTTCTCGCCACTCCCTGGGCTCGAACCAGCAACACAACGACAACAGCCACCCTCGAAGCAGCGTTACCCATGCAGAGCAAGGGGAACAACCACTCCAAGTCTCAGAGCGAGTGATGTTTGAAACGCTATTAGCGCGCACCCCGCTAACTAGCTAGCCATTTCACATCGGTTACACCAGCCTCATCTCGGGGAGTTGATAGGCTTGAAGTCATAAACAGCGCAATGCTTGACGCAAAACGAAGAGCTGCTGGCAAAAGGCACTAAAAAACTCACTGTTTGAATGAATGCTTACGAGCCGCTCAGTCAGACTGCTGCTGCCTACCACCGCTCAGTCAGACTGCTGCTGCCTACCACCGCTCAGTCAGCCTGCTGCTGCCTACCACCGCTCAGTCAGACTGCTGCTGCCTACCACCGCTCAGTCAGCCTGCTGCTGCCTACCACCGCTCAGTCAGACTGCTGCTGCCTACCACCGCTCAGTCAGACTGCTGCTGCCTACCACCGCTCAGTCAGACTGCTGCTGCCTACCACCGCTCAGTCAGACTGCTGCTGCCTACCACCGCTCAGTCAGACTGCTGCTGCCTACCACCGCTCAGTCAGACTGCTGCTGCCTACCACCGCTCAGTCAGACTGCTGCTGCCTACCACCGCTCAGTCAGACTGCTGCTGCCTACCACCGCTCAGTCAGACTGCTGCTGCCTACCACCGCTCAGTCAGACTGCTGCTGCCTACCACCGCTCAGTCAGACTGCTGCTGCCTACCACCGCTCAGTCAGACTGCTGCTGCCTACCACCGCTCAGTCAGACTGCTGCTGCCTACCACCGCTCAGTCAGCCTGCTGCTGCCTACCACCGCTCAGTCAGACTGCTGCTGCCTACCACCGCTCAGTCAGACTGCTGCTGCCTACCACCGCTCAGTCAGACTGCTGCTGCCTACCACCGCTCAGTCAGCCTGCTGCTGCCTACCACCGCTCAGTCAGCCTGCTGCTGCCTACCACCGCTCAGTCAGCCTGCTGCTGCCTACCACCGCTCAGTCAGCCTGCTGCTGCCTACCACCGCTCAGTCAGCCTGCTGCTGCCTACCACCGCTCAGTCAGACTGCTGCTGCCTACCACCGCTCAGTCAGCCTGCTGCTGCCTACCACCGCTCAGTCAGACTGCTGCTGCCTACCACCGCTCAGTCAGCCTGCTGCTGCCTACCACCGCTCAGTCAGCCTGCTGCTGCCTACCACCGCTCAGTCAGCCTGCTGCTGCCTACCACCGCTCAGTCAGACTGCTGCTGCCTACCACCGCTCAGTCAGCCTGCTGCTGCCTACCACCGCTCAGTCAGACTGCTGCTGCCTACCACCGCTCAGTCAGACTGCTGCTGCCTACCACCGCTCAGTCAGACTGCTGCTGCCTACCACCGCTCAGTCAGCCTGCTGCTGCCTACCACCGCTCAGTCAGCCTGCTGCTGCCTACCACCGCTCAGTCAGCCTGCTGCTGCCTACCACCGCTCAGTCAGCCTGCTGCTGCCTACCACCGCTCAGTCAGCCTGCTGCTGCCTACCACCGCTCAGTCAGACTGCTGCTGCCTACCACCGCTCAGTCAGCCTGCTGCTGCCTACCACCGCTCAGTCAGACTGCTGCTGCCTACCACCGCTCAGTCAGACTGCTGCTGCCTACCACCGCTCAGTCAGACTGCTGCTGCCTACCACCGCTCAGTCAGCCTGCTGCTGCCTACCACCGCTCAGTCAGACTGCTGCTGCCTACCACCGCTCAGTCAGACTGCTGCTGCCTACCACCGCTCAGTCAGCCTGCTGCTGCCTACCACCGCTCAGTCAGACTGCTGCTGCCTACCACCGCTCAGTCAGACTGCTGCTGCCTACCACCGCTCAGTCAGACTGCTGCTGCCTACCACCGCTCAGTCAGCCTGCTGCTGCCTACCACCGCTCAGTCAGCCTGCTGCTGCCTACCACCGCTCAGTCAGACTGCTGCTGCCTACCACCGCTCAGTCAGCCTGCTGCTGCCTACCACCGCTCAGTCAGACTGCTGCTGCCTACCACCGCTCAGTCAGACTGCTGCTGCCTACCACCGCTCAGTCAGCCTGCTGCTGCCTACCACCGCTCAGTCAGACTGCTGCTGCCTACCACCGCTCAGTCAGCCTGCTGCTGCCTACCACCGCTCAGTCAGACTGCTGCTGCCTACCACCGCTCAGTCAGACTGCTGCTGCCTACCACCGCTCAGTCAGACTGCTGCTGCCTACCACCGCTCAGTCAGCCTGCTGCTGCCTACCACCGCTCAGTCAGACTGCTGCTGCCTACCACCGCTCAGTCAGACTGCTGCTGCCTACCACCGCTCAGTCAGCCTGCTGCTGCCTACCACCGCTCAGTCAGACTGCTGCTGCCTACCACCGCTCAGTCAGACTGCTGCTGCCTACCACCGCTCAGTCAGACTGCTGCTGCCTACCACCGCTCAGTCAGCCTGCTGCTGCCTACCACCGCTCAGTCAGCCTGCTGCTGCCTACCACCGCTCAGTCAGACTGCTGCTGCCTACCACCGCTCAGTCAGCCTGCTGCTGCCTACCACCGCTCAGTCAGACTGCTGCTGCCTACCACCGCTCAGTCAGACTGCTGCTGCCTACCACCGCTCAGTCAGACTGCTGCTGCCTACCACCGCTCAGTCAGACTGCTGCTGCCTACCACCGCTCAGTCAGACTGCTGCTGCCTACCACCGCTCAGTCAGACTGCTGCTGCCTACCACCGCTCAGTCAGACTGCTGCTGCCTACCACCGCTCAGTCAGCCTGCTGCTGCCTACCACCGCTCAGTCAGCCTGCTGCTGCCTACCACCGCTCAGTCAGCCTGCTGCTGCCTACCACCGCTCAGTCAGACTGCTGCTGCCTACCACCGCTCAGTCAGACTGCTGCTGCCTACCACCGCTCAGTCAGACTGCTGCTGCCTACCACCGCTCAGTCAGACTGCTGCTGCCTACCACCGCTCAGTCAGCCTGCTGCTGCCTACCACCGCTCAGTCAGCCTGCTGCTGCCTACCACCGCTCAGTCAGCCTGCTGCTGCCTACCACCGCTCAGTCAGACTGCTGCTGCCTACCACCGCTCAGTCAGCCTGCTGCTGCCTACCACCGCTCAGTCAGCCTGCTGCTGCCTACCACCGCTCAGTCAGACTGCTGCTGCCTACCACCGCTCAGTCAGCCTGCTGCTGCCTACCACCGCTCAGTCAGACTGCTGCTGCCTACCACCGCTCAGTCAGACTGCTGCTGCCTACCACCGCTCAGTCAGACTGCTGCTGCCTACCACCGCTCAGTCAGACTGCTGCTGCCTACCACCGCTCAGTCAGACTGCTGCTGCCTACCACCGCTCAGTCAGACTGCTGCTGCCTACCACCGCTCAGTCAGACTGCTGCTGCCTACCACCGCTCAGTCAGACTGCTGCTGCCTACCACCGCTCAGTCAGACTGCTGCTGCCTACCACCGCTCAGTCAGACTGCTGCTGCCTACCACCGCTCAGTCAGACTGCTGCTGCCTACCACCGCTCAGTCAGACTGCTGCTGCCTACCACCGCTCAGTCAGACTGCTGCTGCCTACCACCGCTCAGTCAGCCTGCTGCTGCCTACCACCGCTCAGTCAGACTGCTGCTGCCTACCACCGCTCAGTCAGCCTGCTGCTGCCTACCACCGCTCAGTCAGACTGCTGCTGCCTACCACCGCTCAGTCAGACTGCTGCTGCCTACCACCGCTCAGTCAGACTGCTGCTGCCTACCACCGCTCAGTCAGACTGCTGCTGCCTACCACCGCTCAGTCAGACTGCTGCTGCCTACCACCGCTCAGTCAGCCTGCTGCTGCCTACCACCGCTCAGTCAGCCTGCTGCTGCCTACCACCGCTCAGTCAGCCTGCTGCTGCCTACCACCGCTCAGTCAGCCTGCTGCTGCCTACCACCGCTCAGTCAGACTGCTGCTGCCTACCACCGCTCAGTCAGCCTGCTGCTGCCTACCACCGCTCAGTCAGACTGCTGCTGCCTACCACCGCTCAGTCAGCCTGCTGCTGCCTACCACCGCTCAGTCAGACTGCTGCTGCCTACCACCGCTCAGTCAGCCTGCTGCTGCCTACCACCGCTCAGTCAGACTGCTGCTGCCTACCACCGCTCAGTCAGACTGCTGCTGCCTACCACCGCTCAGTCAGACTGCTGCTGCCTACCACCGCTCAGTCAGACTGCTGCTGCCTACCACCGCTCAGTCAGCCTGCTGCTGCCTACCACCGCTCAGTCAGACTGCTCTATCAAATTAAATTATGTTTTAATTCCTATTTTGGATATAGGGGAGGGTCACGTTTTTTTCCCCTCATGCGTTCAGAGAGGATGGAGGTCAAATATATTTTGCTGAAGGGAGAGACATACATTTCCTTTCCAGAGAGGTCTAATTTTCTAATCAAGTTCACTACCATAGACACATGCTTCCTGTTTGGACTTCTTAAACTATAGTGGTTGTATTACTCTATTATAATAAGTATATGTCCCGGTCTCTCTAGATCAGACAGGATCCCACCTGTCCAGTACAGGCAGACCTACAGACAGACACCATGTTTCACAGGTATGAGGCAGACCTACAGACAGACAGAGTCGTATGAGATGTGAGGCAGACCTACAGACAGACAGAGTCGTATGAGATGTGAGGCAGACCTACAGACAGAGTCGTATGAGATATGATTCAGACCTACAGACAGACAGAGTCGTATGAGATGTGAGGCAGACCTACAGACAGACAGAGTCGTATGAGATGTGAGGCAGACCTACAGACAGAGTCGTATGAGATATGATTCAGACCTACAGACAGACCGAGTCGTATGAGATGTGAGGCAGACCTACAGACAGAGTCGTATGAGATGTGAGGCAGACCTACAGACAGACAGAGTCGTATGAGATGTGAGGCAGACCTACAGACAGACCGAGTCCTATGAGATGTGAGGCAGACCTACAGACAGACCGAGTCCTATGAGATGTGAGGCAGACCTACAGACAGAGTCCTATGAGATGTGAGGCAGACTTACAGACAGACCGAGTCCTATGAGATGTGAGGCAGACCTACAGACAGACCGAGTCCTATGAGATGTGAGGCAGACCTACAGACAGACAGAGTCCTATGAGATGTGAGGCAGACCTACAGACAGAGTCCTATGAGATGTGAGGCAGACCTACAGACAGAGTCCTATGAGATGTGAGGCAGACCTACAGACAGACCAAGTCCTATGAGATGTGAGGCAGACCTACAGACAGAGTCCTATGAGATGTGAGGCAGACCTACAGACAGACCGAGTCCTATGAGATGTGAGGCAGACCTACAGACAGACCGAGTCCTATGAGATGTGAGGCAGACCTACAGACAGACCGAGTCCTATGAGATGTGAGGCAGACCTACAGGACAGACAGAGTCGTATGAGATGTGAGGCAGACCTACAGACAGAGTCGTATGAGATGTGAGGCAGACCTACAGACAGACAGAGTCGTATGAGATGTGAGGCAGACCTACAGACAGAGTCGTATGAGATGTGAGACAGACCTACAGACAGACCTACACACAGACCTACAGACAGACCAGCAGACCTACAGGACAGACTTACCCAGTAGTTTCTTCCAGGACTTGATGAGTGACTTGGCCAGGGTCTGGACCTCTTCCTCTGAACTCTGCTTCCTCACAGCGTTCACTGACATACCGATCCTGGTGGACTGACAAACACATCGTGTTTTAGCTTCATCATTACAGTTTCTCACAGCGTTCACTGATCCTGGTGGACCGACACCGGCGTTGAGAAAATAGTAGACACTGTGTTGATCATAGTAATAGACTATTATTTTCTTCAGACAGAGGCCTACAGCAAGAGGAGAACAAGCTTAGGTCTACCTGTAGAGTCTCCAGAGACATGTTAATGATCTTCAACTCCCTCAGCAGATATATGGCACCGTCCTGTGAAGAAAAAAAGACAGCTAAATGTTGACACCTGTGGAATTGAATAGATGCCGTCTACAATAATGTAAATGTATTTTTAGTGAGCAAGCAGTATGCATATTCCAACACAATATTAGGCTAGAAACTATGATTTTTTTTTAAATTAAATTGTGCAGGCCTATGATGATAGGGTAGCCTAGTGATTAGAGTGTAGAGGTGACAGGGTAGCCTAGTGGTTAGAGTGTAGAGGTGGCAGGGTAGCCTAGTGGTTAGAGTGTAGAGGTGGCAGGGTAGCCTAGTGGTTAGAGTGTAGAGGCGGCAGGGTAGACTAGTGGTTAGAGTGTAGGGGCAGCAGGGTAGCCTAGTGGGTAGAGCATAGGACTAGTAACCAGAAGGTTGCAAGTTCAAATCCCTGAGATGACAAGGTACAAAATCTGTCGTTCTGCCCTTGAACAGGCAGTTAACCCACTGTTCCTAGGCCTTCATTGAAAATAAGAATTTGTTCTTAACTGACTTGCCTAGTTAAATAAAGGTAAAATTAAAAATACGGGAAATGTATATTTTTTTAAAGGCGGGTGGGGCTTAATTTGGTCCGGTTAACGGTCAGCGGTAACAGCAGGTCATTCATGAGGCAGGACTCGATGTGTATGGATTTATGAGGTTTATCTCCTGGTAAAATATTCTGGTTTCGCCTCCAGGCAGGGGTTGACAGAAGAGGTAGTGGCCTGCTAAAAAAATATCCAGGCTCAAGGTTAGCTTGTACACAGGGCAGCCTTTATGTGCCGGCCTTGGAGGGCCTGTCCTGCTCTATCGTGCCTCCTTGGAGGGCCTGTCCTGCTCTATCGTGTCTCCTTGGAGGGCCTGTCCTGCTCTATCGTACCTCCTTGGAGGGCCTGTCCTGCTCTATCGTACCTCCTTGGAGGGCCTGTCCTGCTCTACCGTACCTCCTTGGAGGGCCTGTCCTGCTCTATCGTGCCTCCTTGGAGGGCCTGTCCTGCTCTATCGTGCCTCCTTGGAGGGCCTGTCCTGCTCTACCGTACCTCCTTGGAGGGCCTGCTCTACCGTACCTCCTTGGAGGGCCTGTCCCGCTCTACCGTACCTCCTTGGAGAGCCTGCTCTACCGTACCTCCTTGGAGGGCCTGTCCCGCTCTACCGTACCTCCTTGGAGGGCCTGTCCCGCTCCAGCGTACCTCCTTGGAGGGCCTGTCCCGCTCTACCGTACCTCCTTGGAGGGCCTGCTCTACCGTACCTCCTTGGAGGGCCTGTCCCGCTCTACCGTACCTCCTTGGAGGGCCTGTCCCGCTCTACCGTACCTCCTTGGAGGGCCTGTCCCGCTCCAGCATACCTCCTTGGAGGGCCTGTCCCGCTCCAGCATACCTCCTTGGAGGGCCTGTCCCGCTCTACTGTACCTCCTTGGAGGGCCTGTCCTGCTCTACCGTACCTCCTTGGAGGGCCTGTCCCGCTCTACCGTACCTCCTTGGAGGGCCTGTCCTGCTCTACCGTACCTCCTTGGAGGGCCTGTCCTTCTCTACCGTACCTCCTTGGAAGGACTGTCCTGCTCTATCGTACCTCCTTGGAGGGCCTGTCCCGCTCTACCGTACCTCCTTGGAGGGCCTGTCCCGCTCTACCGTACCTCCTTGGAGGGCCTGCTCTACCGTACCTCCTTGGAGGGCCTGTCCTGCTCTACCGTACCTCCTTGGAAGGACTGTCCTGCTCTATCGTACCTCCTTGGAGGGCCTGTCCTGCTCTACCGTACCTCCTTGGAGGGCCTGCTCTACCGTACCTCCTTGGAGGGCCTGTCCTGCTCTACCGTACCTCCTTGGAGGGCCTGTCCCGCTCTACCGTACCTCCTTGGAGGGCCTGTCCCGCTCTACCGTACCTCCTTGGAGGGCCTGCTCTACCGTACCTCCTTGGAGGGCCTGTCCCGCTCTACCGTACCTCCTTGGAGGGACTGTCCCGCTCCAGCGTACCTCCTTGGAGGGCCTGTCCCGCTCTACCGTACCTCCTTGGAGGGCCTGTCCCGCTCTACCGTACCTCCTTGGAGGGCCTGTCCCGCTCCAGCGTACCTCCTTGGAGGGCCTGTCCCGCTCCAGCGTACCTCCTTGGAGGGCCTGTCCCGCTCTACCGTACCTCCTTGGAGGGTCTGTCCCGCTCTACCGTACCTCCTTGGAGGGCCTGCTCTACCGTACCTCCTTGGAGGGCCTGTCCCGCTCTACCGTACCTCCTTGGAGGGCCTGTCCCGCTCTACCGTACCTCCTTGGAGGGCCTGTCCCGCTCTACCGTACCTCCTTGGAGGGCCTGTCCTTCTCTACCGTACCTCCTTGGAGGGCCTGTCCCGCTCTACCGTACCTCCTTGGAGGGCCTGTCCTGCTCTACCGTACCTCCTTGGAGGGCCTGTCCTGCTCTACCGTACCTCCTTGGAGGGCCTGTCCCGCTCCAGCGTACCTCCTTGGAGGGCCTGTCCCACTCTACCGTACCTCCTTGGAGGGCCTGTCCCGCTCTACCGTACCTCCTTGGAGGGCCTGTCCCGCTCTACCGTACCTCCTTGGAGGGCCTGCTCTACCGTACCTCCTTGGAGGGCCTGTCCCGCTCTACCGTACCTCCTTGGAGGGCCTGTCCCGCTCTACCGTACCTCCTTGGAGGACCTGTCCTGCTCTACCGTACCTCCTTGGAGGGCCTGTCCCGCTCTACCGTACCTCCTTGGAGAGCCTGTCCTGCTCTATCATACCTCCTTGGAGGGCCTGTCCCGCTCCAGCGTACCTCCTTGGAGGGCCTGTCCTGCTCTACCGTACCTCCTTGGAGTGCCTGTCCCGCTCTACCGTACCTCCTTGGAGGGCCTGTCCCACTCTATCGTACCTCCTTGGAGGGCCTGTCCTGCTCTATCGTACCAAGTTGGAGGGCCTGTCCTGCTCTATCGTGCCTCCTTGGAGGGCCTGTCCTGCTCCTCCGTACCTCCTTGGAGGGCCTGTCCCGCTCTATCGTGCCTCCTTGGAGGGCCTGTCCTGCTCCTCCGTACCTCCTAGGAGGGCCTGTCGCGCTCTATCGTACCTCCTTGGAGGGCCTGTTCTGCTCTACCGTACCTCCTGGGAGGGCCTGTCCCGCTCTACCGTACCTCCTTGGAGGGCCTGTCCCGCTCTATCGTACCTCCTTGGAGGGCCTGTCCTGCTCTACCGTACCTCCTTGGAGGGCATGTCCCGCTCAACTGTACCTCCTTGGAGAGCCTGTCCTGCTCTATCGTACCTCCTTGGAGGGCCTGTCCCGCTCTACCGTACCTCCTTGGAGGGCCTGTCCCGCTCTACCGTACCTCCTTGGAGGACCTGTCCTGCTCTACCGTACCTCCTTGGAGGGCCTGTCCCGCTCTACCGTACCTCCTTGGAGAGCCTGTCCTGCTCTATCATACCTCCTTGGAGGGCCTGTCCCGCTCCAGCGTACCTCCTTGGAGGGCCTGTCCTGCTCTACCGTACCTCCTTGGAGTGCCTGTCCCGCTCTACCGTACCTCCTTGGAGGGCCTGTCCCACTCTATCGTACCTCCTTGGAGGGCCTGTCCTGCTCTATCGTACCAAGTTGGAGGGCCTGTCCTGCTCTATCGTGCCTCCTTGGAGGGCCTGTCCTGCTCCTCCGTACCTCCTTGGAGGGCCTGTCCCGCTCTATCGTGCCTCCTTGGAGGGCCTGTCCTGCTCTACCGTACCTCCTTGGAGGGCCTGTCCCGCTCTACCGTACCTCCTTGGAGGGCCTGTCCCGCTCTATCGTACCTCCTTGGAGGGCCTGTCCTGCTCTACCGTACCTCCTTGGAGGGCCTGTCCTGCTCTACCGTACCTCCTTGGAGGGCATGTCCCGCTCAACTGTACCTCCTTGGAGAGCCTGTCCTGCTCTATCGTACCTCCTTGGAGAGCCTGTCCTGCTCTATCGTACCTCTTTGGAGGGCCTGTCCCGCTCCAACGTACCTCCTTGGAGGGCCTGTCCCGCTCTACCGTACCTCCTTGGAGGGCCTGTCCCGCTCTACCGTACCTCCTTGGAGGGCCTGTCCCGCTCTATCGTACCTCCTTGGAGGGCCTGTCCTGCTCTATCGTACCAAGTTGGAGGGCCTGTCCTGCTCTATCCTGCCTCCTTGGAGGGCCTGTCCTGCTCCTCCGTACCTCCTTGGAGGGCCTGTCCCGCTCAATCGTGCCTCCTTGGAGGGCCTGTCCTGCTCCTCCGTACCTCCTTGGAGGGCCTGTCCCACTCTATCGTACCTCCTTGGAGGGCCTGTCCCGCTCTACCGTACCTCCTTGGAGGGCCTGTCCCGCTCTACCGTACCTCCTTGGAGAGCCTGTCCCGCTCTACCGTACCTCCTTGGAGGGCCTGTCCTGCTCTACCGTACCTCCTTGGAGGGCCTGTCCCGCTCTACCGTACCTTCTTGGAGGGCCTGTCCTGCTCCTCCGTACCTCCTTGGAGGGCCTGTCCCGCTCTATCGTACCTCCTTGGAGGGCCTGTCCCGCTCTACCGTACCTCCTTGGAGAGCCTGTCCCGCTCTACCGTACCTCCTTGGAGGGCCTGTCCTGCTCTACCGTACCTCCTTGGAGGGCCTGTCCCGCTCTACCGTACCTTCTTGGAGGGCCTGTCCCGCTCCAGCGTACCTCCTTGGAGGGCCTGCTCTACCGTACCTTCTTGGAGGGCCTGTCCTGCTCTACCGTACCTTCTTGGAGGGCCTGTCCTGCTCTACCGTACCTTCTTGCCCATCCAAATAAAATATTGACATTTATTTGACCAAGATGCGAAGCAGACAGAAAGATACATGAATCTCAGACAAAGCAAAACAGCGCCCCTCTGTCTTAGTATGTGTAGCCAGCCCATGAATCTGATTCTGTCTCGACTAAGAGCATGACATCATACTATTTTTGGCCAGACAGCATCATCATATAGGCTACATATTAGAGGTCGACCGATGAATAGGAATGGCCGATTTAATTAGGGCCGATTTCAAGTTTTCATAACAATCGGACATCGGTATTTTTGGATACCGATTTGGCCGATAATTTTTTTTTACACCTTTATTTCATCTTTATTTAACTAGGCAAGTCAGTTATTAAGAACACATTCTCATTTACAATGACAGCCTAGGAACGGTGGGTTAACTGCCTTGTTCAGGGGCAGAATGACAGATTTTGCCCTTGTCAGCTCGGGGGACCCATTCTTGCAACCTTAGTCGATGTGCAGGGGTACGAGGCTGTATACACAGGGTACCAGTACTGAGTCGATGTGCAGGGGTACGAGGCTATATACACAGAGTACCAGTACTGAGTCGATGTGCAGGGGTACGAGGCTATATACACAGGGTACCAGTACTGAGTCGATGTGCAGGGGTACGAGGCTATATACACAGAGTACCAGTACTGAGTCGATGTGCAGGGGTACGAGGCTATATACACAGAGTACCAGTACTGAGTCGATGTGCAGGGGTACGAGGCTATATACACAGAGTACCAGTACTGAGTTGATGTGCAGGGGTACGAGGCTATATACACAGAGTACCAGTACTGAGTCGATGTGCAGGGGTACGAGGCTATATACACAGAGTACCAGTACTGAGTCGATGTGCAGGGGTACGAGGCTGTATACACAGAGTACCAGTACTGAGTCGATGTGCAGGGGTACGAGGCTATATACACAGAGTACCAGTACTGAGTCAATGATAACTTGGCTATATACACAGGGTACCAGTACCGAGTCAATGGTAACTTGGCTGTATACACAGAGTACCAGTACTGAGTCAATACACAGGATATCAGTACTGAGTCAAACCTTTATTTTTCTTGGGAAGTCAGTTTAGAACAAATTCTTATTTTCAATGACGGCCTAAAAAACAGCGGGTTAACTTGTTGTTCAGGGGCTGAACGGCAGATTTTTACCTTGTCTGCTCAGGGATTCGATCCAGCAACTGTCCCAACGCCCTAACCACTAGGCTACCTACCGCCCCAATGTGCAGGGGTACGAAGTAATAACATGGCTTTATACAGGAAGTACCAGTACAGAGTCAATGTGCAGGGGTTCGAGGTAATAACATGGCTTTATACACACTGTACCAGTACAGAGTCAATGTGCAGGGGTACGAAGTAATAACATGGCTTTATACACACTGTACCAGTACTGAGTCAATGTGCAGGGGTACGAAGTAATAACATGGCTTTATACACACTGTACCAGTACTGAGTCAATGTGCAGGGGTACGAAGTAATAACATGGCTTTATACACACTGTACCAGTACTGAGTCAATGTGCAGGGGTACGAAGTAATAACATGGCTTTATACACACTGTACCAGTACTGAGTCAATGTGCAGGGGTACGAGGTAATAACATGGCTTTATACACAGGGTACCAGTACTGAGTCAATGTGCAGGGGTACGAGGTAATAACATGGCTTTATACAGGAAGTACCAGTACTGAGTCAATGTGCAGGGGTACGAGGTAATAACATGGCTTTATACACAGGGTACCAGTACTGAGTCAATGTGCAGGGGTACGAGGTAATAACATGGCTTTATACAGGAAGTACCAGTACTGAGTCAATGTGCAGGGGTACGAGGTAATAACATGGCTATATACACAGGGTACCAGTACTGAGTCAATGTGCAGGGGTACGAAGTAATAACATGGCTTTATACACAGGGTACCAGTACTGAGTCAATGTGCAGGGGTACGAGGTAATAACATGGCTATATACACAGGGTACCAGTACTGAGTCAATGTGCAGGGGTACGAGGTAATAACATGGCTATATACACAGGGTACCAGTACTGAGTCAATGTGCAGGGGTACGAGGTAATAACATGGCTATATACACAGGGTACCAGTACTGAGTCAATGTGCAGGGGTACGAGGTAATAACATGGCTATATACACAGGGTACCAGTACTGAGTCAATGTGCAGGGGTACGAAGTAATAACATAGCTGTATAGACAGGCTACCAGTACTGAGTCAATGTGCAGGGTACGAGGTAATAACATGGCTGTACAGTATAGACAGGCTACCAGTACTGAGTCAATGTGCAGGGTACGAGGTAATAACATGGCTGTACAGTATAGACAGGCTACCAGTACTGAGTCAATGTGCAGGGTACGAGGTAATAACATGGCTGTATAGACAGGCTACCAGTACTGAGTCAATGTGCAGGGTACGAGGTAATAACATGGCTGTACAGTATAGACAGGCTACCAGTACTGAGTCAATGTGCAGGGTACGAGGTAATAACATGGCTATATACACAGGGTACCAGTACTGAGTCAATGTGCAGGGGTACGAGGTAATAACATGGCTATATACACAGGGTACCAGTACTGAGTCAATGTGCAGGGGTACGAAGTAATAACATGGCTTTATACACAGGGTACCAGTACTGAGTCAATGTGCAGGGGTACGAGGTAATAACATGGCTATATACACAGGGTACCAGTACTGAGTCAATGTGCAGGGGTATGAGGTAATAACATGGCTATATACACAGGGTACCAGTACTGAGTCAATGTGCAGGGGTACGAGGTAATAACATGGCTATATACACAGGGTACCAGTACTGAGTCAATGTGCAGGGGTACGAGGTAATAACATGGCTTTATACACAGGGTACCAGTACTGAGTCAATGTGCAGGGGTACGAGGTAATAACATGGCTTTATACACAGGGTACCAGTACTGAGTCAATGTGCAGGGGTACGAGGTAATAACATGGCTTTATACACAGGGTACCAGTACTGAGTCAATGTGCAGGGGTACGAGGTAATAACATGGCTTTATACACAGGGTACCAGTACTGAGTCAATGTGCAGGGGTACGAGGTAATAACATGGCTTTATACAGGAAGTACCAGTACTGAGTCAATGTGCAGGGGTACGAGGTAATAACATGGCTTTATACACAGGGTACCAGTACTGAGTCAATGTGCAGGGGTACGAGGTAATAACATGGCTTTATACACAGGGTACCAGTACTGAGTCAATGTGCAGGGGTACGAGGTAATAACATGGCTTTATACAGGAAGTACCAGTACTGAGTCAATGTGCAGGGGTACGAGGTAATAACATGGCATTATACAGGAAGTACCAGTACTGAGTCAATGTGCAGGGGTACGAGGTAATAACATGGCTTTATACACAGGGTACCAGTACTGAGTCAATGTGCAGGGGTACGAGGTAATTGAGGTAGATATGAACATATAACTAGGATTAAGGCATTAGGATAGATAATAACCAGTAGATAGTAGAGTTGATAACCAGACCGTATAATTGCCTCGAAACTGAACCGAAACTAATTTTACACATATAAACAAAATGAAATAAATGAATGGGATGATGACGATGGGGGAGAAAGGGGGAGTTGATGCCTCAGGGGAAGCAAACAATGCATAATTATCACTAATTGTGAAGGAAAAACATGGTGGGCCATTCTATTGTAATGATCCATTGACATTTTAAATCTCTACATGGTATGTAGCCTCTATCGGGACCACCAAATCCAAGTAGTCTTATGGTTTTGGTGGTGCCCATGCCCCCCCCCCACCACCAAGCGAAACCTTGAGACAGGAGAGAAGAACGGACTGTTTTTGGCAGATTATCAGCACAAAATGTCATCACTGAGAGCGCAGGCTCAAGCGAAATCAGCAACGCACAAGCTTTCGTTGTTTATGCTCCAACAGATAACGGACTATTTTTGACTGCGGTCATAGCGACACGCTTATAATGATGTTTAGGCTACTGATGTGTTTTATCATTTGACTTGTCGTCTTGCTGACCGCGGGTCTTTGTGGTCTGTGCGTTTTGTTTAGTGTCGTTATAGAAGGAAGCAGTTACCGCGTTCCAACACAAACCCTTTCCTCTTTCACAGTTGTCGCGTTCCAACACAAACCCTTTTCCTCTTTCACAGTTGTCGCGTTCCAACACAAACCCTTTCCTCTTTCACAGTTGTCGCGTTCCAACACCAACCCTTTTCTCTTTCACAGTTGTCGCGTTCCAACACAAACCCTTTCCTCTTTCACAGTTGTCGCGTTTCAACACAAACCCTTTTCTCTTTCACAGTTGTCGCGTTACAACACAAACCCTTTTCTCTTTCACAGTTGTCGCGTTCCAACACAAACCCTTTCCTCTTTCACAGTTGTCGCGTTTCAACACAAACCCTTTTTCTCTTTCACAGTTGTCGCGTTCCAACACAAACCCTTTTCTCTTTCACAGTTGTCGCGTTACAACACAAACCCTTTTCTCTTTCACAGTTGTAGCGTTTCAACACAAACCCTTTTCTCTTTCACAGTTGTAGCGTTTCAACACAAACCCTTTTCTCTTTCACAGTTGTCGCGTTACAACACAAACCCTTTTCTCTTTCACAGTTGTAACTAAGGCGAATGTCGTGTGTTGAACACTTGACTGTTTTTACATTTCCTACGGTAAAATAAACTCATGAAAATGCTTGTGATATTTAAACGATGTATTTTTTTTAATGTCACCGAAGACCTTCAAAAACACAACCAAATTGTGTTTTTTTTGGAATAGCATATATGAAATGCATTAATTACACTATTAGCTTGAAGGGGTTAGTGTTAATCATTTGATTAGTTCCGTGAAATAGAACTGATTCGTTCTGGGCCGCTCCATACAGACATCAAATGATCCCACTGATTAGTCAGCCTACCCAAACGCTACCTCCATGGCCTTCAGTTTCTTCCTGGGGTAGGCTGTGTAGCGAACAATACAGCAACGACAGAATCCACTTTCAGTCGTCAAAAAGCAACGATTGGGCCTGACTAAGTATGAGAAGACGAGTGGCCGGGGATGTGTGGTCAACCATTCATAAAACACATCACCCGTTAATGTAACAATGTTTCTATATCTATCCATTATTACAACCTACGCTGCAACACTGTTGCAATGTGCAACAATTCCCTTTCATTTTATATCGACCGAACAATCAGCTAGTTTTTTTGACATCAGAACAACAAATAGCCAACACCTTTCAGTAGCTTTCCAGAATGTTCGATGGCTACAAAGGTGCATCACACCAACACCACTATACTCCTGCACTGCCTCGCCTCTACCTGATTTCTGATGCTGGGGGCGTTGGTCCTGCGTCCACTGCCGCGCTAGCTGGCAAACCCAACTTACCGTGTTTTTCTTGTGCACCATTTTGTCCAGCTTTTTAGCAATGCGTTCGACCTCGTGGTCTTTCGCCATTTTACTTGTATTTTTTTTTGTAGCTGCTCTTCTCTCCCGTTACGGATGAACCTCCATTTATGTTGGAAAAAACCCTCTATCGTCTCTTTCCTTTCCCTCACAGTCCCCAACCCATCCACTTGTTTCCTCACGGCGCGCGGGTTCCTACGTCTTCTTCTTTCTTCAATTATGGCAGACTATACGTATTGGTGTATTGCCGCGCCACCTGCTGTACGGGGTATGGAAACAGCACATTCATTAATGAATGATCCAATATTCATTTCGGGAAGAGGGGTTGGGAAGGGTGGGGGCTCAACATCATACAACAACAACAAAAACACGCATTCAGACACAGTTGAAATCACGTCTCTAAACAGGCTCAGGTGCCTGTGAGGGCTGAGCGTTCATCAAAAGGACTCCTCCGCTCAGCCACGCCCACAAATGACGCCTATTTTCTCAGACTTCCTCTCTGTTTGTGCTGTGGAGTTGATAGCCAATGTCATTAAAACGCTACAAAATCCACCTTCTTAACATGTAATATGTCAGGACCCCTCTGTTGACAAGGAAGAGTATCTGTTGTATCCTACTCATACTACCATTACTTCCTTAAATTCTCTCCCTTCCAGGAGTCATTACTGGACCATGCTTATTCTCAACACCTCAGTCTACTTCACCCTAACAGAAAACGTCAAATAAATTTGTGTGCTTTTTCACCACCACAAGTGCATCATTTAGGCTCAGCTGGCATACGATATGATCTACAGTCGTATGTCCACTTGACACATTATCAACTATTATGCATTTATCACACTGCATGGGCTTGTGCACGAATACTCTAACAGGGTATCTCTAAAAAAAAAACATAAATACAAGTGAGAAGGGAATGGATTGAGTGGGCGCCCTCACTCCACCCACCATGCGGGTAAGTCAGTGCCCACAAAACACTTGATCCAATTATTTGAATATATCCTTTGCTTTTACTTCTAAAGCAAACCCACTCTTAGGCGCCCTGCTTTGAAGATCCACAGACACACACAACACAAACCGATATCTTCTTGAGGCGCTGAGCACGCTCCTTTTGTTCCATAGATATACACACTCACACAAACAAATTTTTAAAATGAGCCCACTTCTCTTCACTCTCATCAACAGTCTTATTCAATGTATCCACAATTGTTAACATAGATTTAAATCAGATATCTCAGGAACAAACATAGACAAAATGATTTAATGAATAGAAAAAGTGATACAAAAAATGTACCACCGACTACCATCTATATACCACTATTATATACCACCATCTATATACCACTATTACACACCACCATCTATATACCACTATTACACACCACCATCTATATACCACTATTACACACCACCATCTATATACCACTATTACACACCACCATCTATATACCACTATTACACACCACCATCTATATACCACTATTACACACCACCATCTATATACCACTATTACACACCACCATCTATATACCACTATTACACACCACCACCTAACATCTATATACCACTATTACCCACCACCATATATATACCACTATTACACACCACCACCTAACATCTATACCACTATTACACACCACCATCTATATACCACTATTACACACCACCATCTATATACCACTATTACACACCACCATCTATATACCACTATTACACACCACCATCTATATACCACTATTACACACCACCATCTATATACCACTATTACACACCACCATCTATATACCACTATTACACACCACCATCTATATACCACTATTACACACCACCATCTATATACCACTATTACACACCACCATCTATATACCACTACTACACACCACCATCTATATACCACTATTACACACCACCATCTATATACCACTATTACACACCACCATCTATATACCACTATTACACATCCCCATCTATATACCACTATTACACACCACCATCTATATACCACTATTACATACCACCACCTAACATCTATACCACTATTACACACCACCATCTATATACCACTATTACACACCACCATCTATATACCACTATTACACATCCCCATCTATATACCACTATTACACACCACCATCTATATACCACTATTACACACCACCACCTAACATCTATATACCACTATTACACACCACCATCTATATACCACTATTACACACCACCATCTATATACCACTATTACACACCACCATCTATATACCACTATTACATACCACCACCTAACATCTATACCACTATTACACACCACCACCTAACATCTATATACCACTATTACACACCACCATCTATATACCACTATTACATACCACCATCTATATACCACTATTACACACCACCATCTATATACCACTATTACACACCACCATCTATATACCACTATTACATACCACCACCTAACATCTATACCACTATTACACACCACCATCTATATACCACTATTACACACCACCATCTATATACCACTATTACACACCACCAACTAACATCTATATACCACTATTACACACCACCATCTATATGCCACTATTACACACCACCATCTATATACCACTATTACACACCACCATCTATATACCACTATTACACACCACCACCTATATACCATTATTACACACCACCATCTATATACCACTATTACACACCACCAACTATATACCACTATTACACACCACCAACTATATACCACTATTACACACCACCAACTAACATCTATATACCACTATTACACACCACCATCTATATGCCACTATTACACACCACCATCTATATACCACTATTACACACCACCATCTATATACCACTATTACACACCACCATCTATATACCACTATTACACACCACCATCTATATACCACTATTACACACCACCATCTATATACCACTATTACATACCACCATCTATATACCACTACTACACACCACCATCTATATACCACTATTACACACCACCATCTATATACCACTATTACACACCACCATCTATATACCACTATTACACATCCCCATCTATATACCACTATTACACACCACCACCTAACATCTATATACCACTATTACACACCACCATCTATATACCACTATTACACACCACCATCTATATACCACTATTACACACCACCATCTATATACCACTATTACACACCACCATCTATATACCACTATTACACACCACCATCTATATACCACTATTACATACCACCATCTATATACCACTATTACACACCACCATCTATATACCACTATTACACACCACCATCTATATACCACTATTACACACCACCACCTAACATCTATACCACTATTACATACCACCACCTAACATCTATACCACTATTACACACCACCATCTATATACCACTATTACACACCACCATCTATATACCACTATTACACATCCCCATCTATATACCACTATTACACACCACCACCTAACATCTATACCACTATTACACACCACCACCTAACATCTATATACCACTATTACACACCACCATCTATATACCACTATTACATACCACCATCTATATACCACTATTACACACCACCATCTATATACCACTATTACACACCACCATCTATATACCACTATTACATACCACCATCTATATACCACTATTACACACCACCATCTATATACCACTATTACACACCACCATCTATATACCACTATTACACACCACCATCTATATACCACTATTACACACCACCATCTATATACCACTATTACACACCACCATCTATATGCCACTATTACACACCACCATCTATATACCACTATTACACACCACCATCTATATACCACTATTACACACCACCACCTATATACCATTATTACACACCACCATCTATATACCACTATTACACACCACCAACTATATACCACTATTACACACCACCAACTATATACCACTATTACACACCACCAACTAACATCTATATACCACTATTACACACCACCATCTATATGCCACTATTACACACCACCATCTATATACCACTATTACACACCACCATCTATATACCACTATTACACACCACCATCTATATACCACTATTACACACCACCATCTATATACCACTATTACACACCACCATCTATATACCACTATTACATACCACCATCTATATACCACTATTACATACCACCATCTATATACCACTATTACACACCCCCATCTATATACCACTATTACACACCACCATCTATATACCACTATTACATACCACCATCTATATACCACTATTACACACCACCAACTACCATCTATATACCACTATTACACACCACCATCTATATACCACTATTACATACCACCATCTATATACCACTATTACACACCACCATCTATATACCACTATTACACACCACCACCTATATACCACTATTACACACCACCATCTATATACCACTATTACATACCACCATCTATATACCACTATTACACACCACCATCTATATACCACTATTACACACCACCATCTATATACCACTATTACATACCACCATCTATATACCACTATTACACACCACCACCTAACATCTATACCACTATTACACACCACCATCTATACACCACTATTACACACCACCATCTATATACTAACATCTATATACCACTATTACACACCACCATCTATATACCACTATTACACACCACCATCTATATACCACTATTACACACCACCATCTATATACCACTATTACATACCACCATCTATATACCACTATTACACACCACCACCTAACATCTATACCACTATTACACACCACCACTATATACCACTAACACACCACCATCTATATACCACTATTACACACCACCATCTATATACCACTATTACATACCACCATCTATATACCACTATTACACACCACCATCTATATACCACTATTACACACCACCATCTATATACCACTATTACACACCACCATCTATATACCACTATTACATACCACCATCTATATACCACTATTACACACCACCATCTATATACCACTATTACACACCACCATCTATATACCACTATTACATACCACCATCTATATACCACTATTACACACCACCATCTATATACCACTATTACACACCACCATCTATATACCACTATTACATACCACCATCTATATACCACTATTACACACCACCATCTATATACCACTATTACACACCACCATCTATATACCACTATTACACACCACCATCTATATACCACTATTACACACCACCATCTATATATATACCACTATTACACACCACCATCTATATGCCACTATTACACACCACCATCTATATACCACTATTACACACCACCATCTATATACCACTATTACACACCACCATCTATATACCACTATTACACACCACCATCTATATACCACTATTACACACCACCATCTATATACCACTATTACACACCACCATCTATATACCACTATTACACACCACCAACTAACATCTATATACCACTATTACACACCACCATCTATATACCACTATTACACACCACCATCTATATACCACTATTACACACCACCATCTATATACCACTATTACACACCACCATCTATATACCACTATTACACACCACCATCTCTATATACCACTATTACACACCACCATCTATATACCACTATTACATACCACCATCTATATACCACTATTACATACCACCATCTATATACCACTATTACACACCACCATCTATATACCACTATTACACACCACCATCTATATACCACTATTACACACCACCATCTATATACCACTATTACATACCACCATCTATATACCACTATTACACACCACCAACTATTACCAACATCTATATACCACTATTACACACCACCATCTATATACCACTATTACACACCACCATCTATATACCACTATTACACACCACCATCTATATACCACTATTACACACCACCATCTATATACCACTATTACACACCACCATCTATATACCACTATTACACACCACCACCTATATACCACTATTACACACCACCATCTATATACCACTATTACACACCACCATCTATATACCACTATTACACACCACCACCTATATACCACTATTACACACCACCATCTAACATCTATATACCACTATTACACACCACCATCTATATACCACTATTACACACCACCATCTATATACCACTATTACACACCACCACCTAACATCTATACCACTATTACACACCACCATCTATATACCACTATTACACACCACCATCTATATACCACTATTACACACCACCATCTATATACCACTATTACACACCACCATCTATATACCACTATTACACACCACCATCTATATACCACTATTACACACCACCATCTATATACCACTATTACACACCACCACCTAACATCTATACCACTATTACACACCACCATCTATATACCACTATTACACACCACCATCTATATACCACTATTACACACCACCATCTATATACCACTATTACACACCACCATCTATATACCACTATTACACACCACCATCTATATACCACTATTACACACCACCATCTATATACCACTATTACACACCACCATCTATATACCACTATTACACACCACCATCTATATACCACTATTACACACCACCATCTATATACCACTATTACACACCACCACCTACCACCATCTATATACCACTATTACACACCACCATCTATATACCACTATTACACACCACCACCTAACATCTATACCACTATTACACACCACCATCTATATACCACTATTACACACCACCATCTATATACCACTATTACACACCACCATCTATATACCACTATTACACACCACCATCTATATACCACTATTACACACCACCATCTATATACCACTATTACACACCACCATCTATATACCACTATTACACACCACCATCTATATACCACTATTACACACCACCATCTATATACCACTATTACACACCACCATCTATATACCACTATTACACACCACCATCTATATACCACTATTACACACCACCATCTATATACCACTATTACATACCACCATCTATATACCACTATTACACACCACCATCTATATACCACTATTACACCACCATCTATATACCACTATTACACACCACCACCACCATCTATATACCACTATTACACACCACCATCTATATACCACTATTACACACCACCATCTATATACCACTATTACACACCACCATCTATATACCACTATTACACCACCATCTATATACCACTATCTATATACCACTATTACACACCACCATCTATATACCACTATTACACACCACCATCTATATACCACTATTACACACCACCATCTATATACCACTATTACACACCACCATCTATATACCACTATTACACACCACCATCTATATACATCTATATACCACCATCTATATACCACTATTACACACCACCACCTATATACCACTATTACACACCACCATCTAACATCTATATACCACTATTACACACCACCATCTATATACCACTATTACACACCACCATCTATATACCACTATTACACACCACCATCTATATACCACTATTACACACCACCATCTATATACCACTATTACACACCACCATCTATATACCACTATTACACACCACCATCTATATACCACTATTACACACCACCATCTATATACCACTATTACACACCACCATCTATATACCACTATTACACACCACCATCTATATACCACTATTACATCTATATACCACTATTACACACCACCATCTATATACCACTATTACACACCACCATCTATATACCACTATTACACACCACCATCTATATACCACTATTACACATCCCCCATATACCACTATTACATCCCCATCTATATACCACTATTACACACCACCATCTATACCACTATTACACACCACCATCTATATACCACTATTACACACCACCATCTATATATACCACTATTACACACCACCATCTATATACCACTATTACACACCACCATCTATATACCACTATTACACACCACCATCTATATACCACTATTACACACCACCACCTATATACCACTATTACACACCACCATCTATATACCACTATTATACACCACCATCTATATACCACTATTATACACCACCTCCTGCACAGTTCTATGTATTCCTTTGACCCTCCTGCACAGTTCTACGTATTCCTTTGACCCTCCTGCACAGTTCTACGTATTCCTTTGACCCTCCTGCACAGTTCTACGTATTCCTTTGACCCTCCTGCACAGTTCTACGTATTCCTTTGTCCCATGACCTCCTGCACAGTTCTACGTATTCCTTTGTCCCTCCTGCACAGTTCTACGTATTCCTTTGTCCCATGACCTCCTGCACATTCCTCACATGTCAGAATATCCCTCCTACACACTTCTGCAACCTGACCATAAGCTTGGCATGTGAAACACCTTAGTGGGCTTAGAGGCACCAAAGCTATTTTGGAATATTTTGGCATCCAAAAATGCGGTAATATTGCGAAATATTGGTGCTGAGGGTGCTGTAGCACCCGGGTAAATAACAAGTAAACATTTCTCAGCCGAAATCGTGCACTGGGCCTTTATCACTCATGTAAGAGCGGAGTGGAGTATTGTGGAGTTGCAAACAATGGGCTGAATAACACATCCGTGTGTTCTGTATGTCAGCAGAGCATTACAATGGGCTGAACAACACATCCGGCTTCAGGAACAACACATCCGTGTTTCTGTATGTTGCATTACAATGGGCTGAATAACACATCCGTGTGTTCTGTATGTTGCATTACAATGGGCTGAACAACACATCCGTGTGTTCTGTATGTTGCATTACAATGGGCTGAACAACACATCCGTGTGTTCTGTATGTTGCATTACAATGGGCTGAACAACACATCCGTGTGTTCTGTATGTTGCATTACAATGGGCTGAACAACACATCCGTGTGTTCTGTAACAAATACTTTCAAAAAGCTGTAATTTGTATTTTCAAAATGCTAAATACTTTTCAATACCATTTCTTCATAGCGATTCACAACTTTGTGGCCCTCTTTCACCCTACATTGGTTTCAAATGTCTGATGGCGGTGTGATAATAGTAGTGTCTGCGAAATTACCTAAATGTAAATGTATACATTCATGTTAAAAGTAACAATTGCAAAGCATCCTGAGCATTACTCTGATGAGCCACATCCCGAAACAAGAACAATGACAATACCCAGTGTGCTTTGCAGTTGTTAATTTTCATTTCCATTAGATTTGAATAATTTAGCAGACACTCTTACATTCAACTAAGGTAGATAAACAACCATTTACAATACAAAATTTACAACAAATTAGACAATACAACATTTTATTTTAATTAAATACAGTACTTTGCAAAAGAACGCTTATAAGAAATCCCACTATGCCCTCAGATGAACCATCAAACAGGCAAAGCATCAATACAGATTAACCATCAAACAGGCAAAACATCTATACAGGATTAAGATTGAATCCTACTACACCGGC
>NC_088402.1:91123097-91168097 GCF_034236695.1 Oncorhynchus nerka | reverse complement strand
GTAATGATTAGTAATGACTAGTAATGACAGTAATGACAGTAAAGACACAAGGCCAGACAGACACAAGGCCAGACAGACCTCTCCTCTCCCCGGACAGGTAAGCTTTCCCTCTTTGTTTTTCTTCCACACATGGATTCTCTACATCACACACACACACACACACACACACACACACACACACACACACACACACACTGGTTCACAAGCCTGGAAACACAAACAGACAAGACAAAACATGTTGTTGTTGATGTTGACATGTTGTTGTTGATGTTGACATGTTGTTGTTGATGTTGACATGTTGTTGTTTAGGTTGACATGTTGTTGTTGATGTTGACATGTTGTTGTTGATGACATGTTGTTGTTGATGTTGACATGTTGTTGTTGATGTTGACATGTTGTTGTTTAGGTTGACATGTTGTTGTTGATGTTGACATGTTGTTGTTTAGGTTGACATGTTGTTGTTTAGGTTGACATGTTGTTGTTGATGTTGACATGTTGTTGTTTATGTTGACATGTTGTTGTTTAGGTTGACATGTTGTTGTTTAGGTTGACATGTTGTTGTTTAGGTTGACATGTTGTTGTTGATGTTGACATGTTGTTGTTAAAGTTGACATGTTGTTGTTGATGTTGACTACGGTTTTTAGGCGAGTTGCACTGCAGAAGAAATCCCTGAGTCAACATAGGCTACTTATCGGTTATCATTCCAATCTTTTCTAATAGATCATGGGAAGTTAAGGGTAATGGCAGTAATGTTTAGTAATGACAGTAATGACTAGTAATGACAGTAATGACTAGTAATGAGAGTAATGATTAGTAATGACAGTAATGATTAGTAATGACTAGTAATGACAGTAATGATTAGTAATGACATTAATGACAGCAATGACAGTAAAGAGTAATGACAGTAATCACAGTAATGACTAGTAATGACTGGTAATGACAGTAATGCCAGTGAAAATAATGATTAGTAATGACTAGTAATAACTTGTAATGAGTAATGACTAGTACTGACAGTAATGATTAGAAATGACAGTAATTACTAGTAATGACAGTAATGAGTAATGACTAGTAATGACAAGTAATTACAGTAAAGACTAGTAATGACAGTAATGACAGGAATGACAGTAATGACAGTAATGATTAGTAATGACTAGTAATGACAGTAATGAGAGTAATGATTAGTAATGACAGTAATGTCTACTAATTACTAGTAATGACAGTAATGAGTAATGACTAGTAATGACAGTAATGACTAGTAATGGCAGTAATGATGAGTAATGACTAGTAATGACAGTAATGACTAGTAATGACTAGTAATGACACTAATGACAGTAATGACTAGTAACGACAGTAATGACTAGTAATGACAGTAACGACAGTAATGACAGTAATGATTAGTAATGACTAGTAATAACAGTAATGACAGTAATGACTGTTAACGACAGTAATGATTAGTAATGACAGTAATGATTAGTAATGACTACTAATGATTAGTAATGACAGTAATGACTAGTAATGACAGTAAAGAGTAATGACAGTAATGACAGTAATGACAGTAAAGAGCAATGACAGTAATGACAGTAAAGAGCAATGACGGTAATGAGAATAATGATTAGTAATGACAGTAATGACTAGTAATGACAGTAAAGAGTAATGCCAGTAATGACAGTAATGACAGTAAAGAGCAATGACAGTAATGACAGTAAAGAGTAATGACAGTAATGACAGTAATGACAGTAAAGCGTAATGACAGTAATGATTAGTAATGACAGTAATGTCTACTAATTACTAGTAATGACAGTAATGAGTAATGACTAGTAATGACAGTAATGACTAGTAATGGCAGTAATGATGAGTAATGACTAGTAATGACAGTAATGACTAGTAATGACTAGTAATGACACTAATGACAGTAATGACTAGTAACGACAGTAATGACTAGTAATGACAGTAACGACAGTAATGACAGTAATGACTAGTAATGACTAGTAATGACAATAATGACAGTAATGACTAGTAATGACAGTAATGATTAGTAATGACTAGTAATAACAGTAATGACAGTAATGACTGTTAACGACAGTAATGATTAGTAATGACAGTAATGACTACTAATGACTAGTAATGACAGTAATGATTAGTAATGACTACTAATGATTAGTAATGACAGTAATGACTAGTAATGACAGTAAAGAGTAATGACAGTAATGACAGTAATGACTAGTAATGACAGTAAAGAGTAATGACAGTAATGACAGTAATGACAGTAAAGAGCAATGACAGTAATGACAGTAAAGAGTAATGACAGTAATGACAGTAATGACAGTAAAGCGTAATGACAGTAATGATTAGTAATGACAGTAATGAGAGTAATGATTAGTAATGACTACTAATGACAGTAATGATTAGTAATGACTAGTAATGACAGTAATGACAGTAAAGAGTAATGACAGCAATGACAGTAAAGAGTAATGACAGCAATGACAGTAAAGAGTAATGACAGTAATGACAGTAATGATTAGTAATGACTAGTAATGACAGTAATGACAGTAATGACAGTAAAGAGTAATGACAGTAAAGAGTAATGACAGTAATGACAGTAATGACAGTAAAGAGTAATGACCAGTAATGACTAGTAATGACAGTAATGAGAGTAATGATTAGTAATGACTACTAATGACAGTAATGATTAGTAATGACAGTAATGACAGCAATGACAGTAAAGAGTAATGACAGCAATGACAGTAAAGAGTAATGACAGCAATGACAGTAAAGAGTAATGGCAGTAATGATTAGTAATGACTGGTAATGACAGTAATGACAGTAATGACACTAAAGAGTAATGACAGTAATGACAGTAAAGAGTAATGACAGTAATGACAGTAAAGAGTAATGACAGTAATGACAGTAATGACAGTAAAGAGTAATGGCTAGTAATGACTAGTAATGACGGTAATGAGAATAATGATTAGTAATGACAGTAATGACAGTAATGACAGTAAAGAGCAATGACAGTAATGACAGTAAAGAGTAATGACAGTAATGCCAGTAATGACAGTAAAGCGTAATGACAGTAATGATTAGTAATGACAGTAATGAGAGTAATGATTAGTAATGACTACTAATGACAGTAATGATTAGTAATGACTAGTAATGACAGTAATGACAGTAAAGAGTAATGACAGCAATGACAGTAAAGAGTAATGACAGTAATGACAGTAATGATTAGTAATGACTAGTAATGACAGTAATGACAGTAATGACAGTAAAGAGTAATGACAGTAAAGAGTAATGACAGTAATGACAGTAATGACAGTAAAAAGTAATGACTAGTAATGACTAGTAATGACAGTAATGAGAGTAATGATTAGTAATGACTACTAATGACAGTAATGATTAGTAATGACTACTAATGACAGTAATGACAGCAATGACAGTAAAGAGTAATGACAGCAATGACAGTAAAGAGTAATGACAGCAATGACAGTAAAGAGTAATGACAGTAATGATTAGTAATGACTGGTAATGACAGTAATGACAGTAATGACAGTAAAGAGTAATGACAGTAATGACAGTAAAGAGTAATGGCTAGTAATGACTAGTAATGACGGTAATGAGAATAATGATTAGTAATGACTAGTAATGACAGTAATGACAGTAAAGAGTAATGACAGCAATGACAGTAAAGAGTAATGACAGCAATGACAGTAAAGAGTAATGACAGCAATGATTAGTAATGACAGTAATGACAGTAATGACAGTAAAGAGTAATGACAGTAATGATTAGTAATGACAGTAATGACAGTAATGACAGTAAAGAGTAATGACAGTAATGATTAGTAATGACTAGTAATGACAGTAATGACAGTAAAGAGTATTGACAGTAATGGCAGTATTGACAGTAAGATAATTATTGTACCAGAGCATTCCTTTCGAAGGAATGACTAGCTATAGCTTCCAAAGTCAGTGAACTAAGGAAGTATATATTTTTAAGAATTCTAAGAAAGAGAGTGGCTGTAAGCCATTGCTGTATCCCTCATCTGAGTGTGTCAAACACTGACTCACTGGTTCACGGTTAGTCTTACCCTGACAGTGGTGGACATTGTGTGATACCAATCAATATTAATAATACAGTATTGTGGCTCTGAGTCCAGCCTTCAACAACCCTCTCTGCTGCTGGCTCTGAGTCCAGCCTTCAACAACCCTCTCTGCTGCTTCCAGCCTGGCTCTGAGTCCAGCCTTCAACAACCCTCTCTGCTGTTGGCTCTGAGTCCAGCCTTCAACAACCCTCTCTGCTGCTGGCTCTGAGTCCAGCCTTCAACAACCCTCTCCGCTTCTGGCTCTGAGTCCAGGTTTAAACAACCCTCTCTGCTGTTGGCTCTGAGTCCAGCCTGGCTGCTGGCTCTGAGTCCAGCTGCTGGCTCTGAGTCCAGCCTTCAACAACCCTCTCTGCTGCTGGCTCTGAGTCCAGCCTTCAACAACCCTCTCTGCTGCTGGCTCTGAGTCCAGCCTTCAACAACCCTCTGGCTCTCTGCCCAGCCTTCAACAACCCTCTCTGCTGCTGGCTCTGAGTCCAGCCTTCAACAACCCTCTCTGCTGCTGGCTCTGAGTCCAGCCTTCAACAACCCTCTCTGCTGTTGGCTCTGAGCCTCAACAGCCCTCTCTGCTGCTGGTTCTGAGTCAGCCTTCAACAACCCTCTCTGCTGCTGGCTCTGAGTCCAGCCTTCAACAACCCTCTGCTGCTGGCTGGCTCTGAGTCCAGCCTTCAACAACCCTCTCTGCTGCTGGCCTTCTGAGTCTCAGCCAGCCTTCAACAACCCTCTCTGCTGCTGGCTCTGAGTCCAGCCTTCAACAACCCTCTCTGCTGCTGGCTCTGAGTCCAGCCTTCAACAACCCTCTCTGCTGCTGGCTCTGAGTCCAGCCTTCAACAACCCTCTCTGCTGCTGGCTCTGAGTCCAGCCTTCAACAACCCTCTCTGCTGTTGGCTCTGAGTCCAGCCTTCAACAACCCTCTCTGCTGCTGGCTCTGAGTCCAGCCTTCAACAACCTCTCTGCTGCTTGCTCTGAGTCCAGCCTTCAACAACCCTCTCTGCTGTTGGCTCTGAGTCCAGCCTTCAACAACCCTCTCTGCTGCTGGCTCTGAGTCCAGCCTTCAACAACCCTCTCTGCTGCTGGCTCTGAGTCCAGCCTTCAACAACCCTCTCTGCTGCTGGCTCTGAGTCCAGCCTTCAACAACCCTCTCTGCTGCTGGCTCTGAGCCTTCAACAGCCTTCAAACAACCCTCTCTGCTGCTGGCTCTGAGTCCAGCCTTCAACAACCCTCTCTGCTGCTGGCTCTGAGTCCAGCCTTCAACAACCCTCTCTGCTGGCTCTGCTTCAACAACCCTCTCTGCTGGCTCTGAGTCCAGCCTTCAACAACCCTCTCTGCTGCTGGCTCTGAGTCCAGCCTTCAACAACCCTCTCTGCTGCTGGCTCTGAGTCCAGCCTTCAACAACCCTCTCTGCTGCTGGGCTCTGAGTCCAGCCTTCAAGTCAACCCCTCTCTGCTGCTGGCTCTGAGTCCAGCCTTCAACAACCCTCTCAAGCCTTCAACAACCCTCTCTGCTGCTGGCTCTGAGTCCAGCCTGGCTCTGAGTCCAGCCTTCAACAACCCTCTCTGCTGCTGGCTCTGAGTCCAGCCTTCAACAACCCTCTCTGCTGCTGGCTCTGAGTCCAGCCTTCAACAACCCTGCTGCTGGCTCTGAGTCCAGCCTTCAACAACCCTCTCTGCTGCTGGCTGAGTCCAGCCTTCAACAACCCTCTCTGAGTCCAGCCTTCTGTCCAGCCTTCAACAACCCTCTGCTGCTGGCTCTGAGTCCAGCCTTCAACAACCCTCTCTGGCTGCTGCTGGCTCTGAGTCCAGCCTTCAACAACCCTCTGCTGCTGGCTCTGCTTCAACAACCCTCTCTGCTGGGCTCTGAGTCCAGCCTTCAACAACCCTCTCTGCTGCTGGCTCTGAGTCCAGCCTTCAACAACCCTCTCTGCTGCTGGCTCTGAGTCCAGCCTTCAACAACCCTCTGCTGCTGGCTCTGAGTCCAGCCTTCAACAACCCTCTCTCTGCTGCTCTGAGTCCAGCCTTCAACAACCCTCTCTGCTGCTGGCTCTGAGTCCAGCCTTCAACAACCCTCTCTCTGGCTCTGCTGGCTCTGAGTCCAGCCTTCAACAACCCTCTCTGCTGCTGGCTCTGAGTCCAGCCTTCAACAACCCTCTCTGCTGCTGGCTCTGAGTCCAGCCTTCAACAACCCTCTCTGCTGCTGGCTCTGAGTCCAGCCTTCAACAACCCTCTCTGCTGCTGGCTCTGAGTCCAGCCTTCAACAACCCTCTCTGCTGCTGGCTCTGAGTCCAGCCTTCAACAACCCTCTCTGCTGCTGGCTCTGAGTCCAGCCTTCAACAACCCTCTCTGCTGCTGGCTCTGAGTCCAGCCTTCAACAACCCTCTCTGCTGCTGGTTCTGAGTCCAGCCTTCAACAACCCTCTGGCTCTCTGCCCAGCCTTCAACAACCCTCTCTGCTGCTGGCTCTGAGTCCAGCCTTCAAACAACCCTCTCTGCTGTTGGCTCTGAGTCCAGCCTTCAACAACCCTCTCTGCTGCTGGCTCTGAGTCCAGCCTTCAACAACCCTCTCTGCTGCTGGCTCTGAGTCCAGCCTTCAACAACCCTCTCTGCTGCTGGCTCTGAGTCCAGCCTTCAACAACCCTCTCTGCTGTTGGCTCTGAGTCCAGCCTTCAACAACCCTCTCTGCTGCTGGCAACAACCCTCTGAGTCCTGAGTCCAGCCTTCAACAACCCTCTCTGCTGCTGGCTCTGAGTCCAGCCTTCAACAACCCTTCAACAACCCTCTCTGCTGCTGGCTCTGAGTCCAGCCTTCAACAACCCTCTCTGCTGCTGGCTCTGAGTCCAGCCTTCAACAACCCTCTCTGCTGCTGGCTCTGAGTCCAGCCTTCAACAACCACTCTCTCTGCTGGCTCTGGCTCTGAGTCCAGCCTTCAACAACCCTCTCTGCTGCTGGCTCTGAGCCTTCAACAGCTGCTGGCTCAAACAACCCTCTGCTGCTGCTCTGAGTCCAGCCTTCAACAACCCTCTCTGCTGCTGGCTCTGAGTCAGTCCAGGCTCTGAGTCCAGCCTTCAACAACCCTCTCTGCTGCTGGCTCTGAGTCCAGCCTTCAACAACCCTCTCTGCTGGCTCTGAGTCCAGCCTTCTGGCTCTGAGTCCAGCCTTCAACAACCCTCTCTGCTGCTGGCTCTGAGTCCAGCCTTCAACAACCCTCTGCTGCTGGCTCTGAGTCCAGCCTTCAACAACCCTCTCTGCTGCTGGCTCTGAGTCCAGCCCAACAACCCTCTCTGCTGCTGGCTCTGAGTCCAGCCTTCAACAACCCTCTCTGCTGCTGGCTCTGAGTCCAGCCTTCAACAACCCTCTCTGCTGCTTGGCTCTGAGTCCAGCCTTCAACAACCCTCTCTGCTGCTGGCTCTGAGTCCAGCCTTCAACAACCCTCTCTGCTGCTCTGAGTCCAGCCTTCAACAACCCTCTCTGCTGCTGGCTCTGAGTCCAGCCTTCAACAACCCTCTCTGCTGCTGGCTCTCTGCCCAGCCTTCAACAACCCTCTCTGCTGCTGGCTCTGAGTCCAGCCTTCAACAACCCTCTCTGCTGCTGGCTCTGAGTCCAGCCTTCAACAACCCTCTCTGCTGCTGGCTCTGAGTCCAGCCTTCAACAACCCTCTCTGCTGCTGGCTCTGAGTCCAGCCTTCAACAACCCTCTCTGCTGCTGGCTCTGAGTCCAGCCTTCAACAACCAGGCCTTCAAACAACCCTCTCTGCTGCTGGCTCTGAGTCCAGCCTTCAACAACCCTCTCTGCTGCTGGCTCTGAGTCCAGCCTTCAACAACCCTCTCTGCTGCTGGCTCTGAGTCCAGCCTTCAACAACCCTCTCTGCTGCTGGCTCTGAGTCCAGCCTTCAACAACCCTCTCTGCTGCTGGCTCTGAGTCCAGCCTTCAACAACCCTCTCTGCTGCTGGCTCTGAGTCCAGCCTTCAACAACCTTCAACAACCCTCTGCTGTCTGGCTCTGAGTCCAGCCTTCAACAACCCTCTCTGCTGGCTCTGGCAACCCTCTCTGCTGCTGGCTCTGAGTCAGCCTTCAACAACCCTCTCTGCTGTTGGCTCTGAGTCCAGCCTTCAACAACCCTCTCTGCTGCTGGCTCTGAGTCCAGCCTTCAACAACCCTCTCTGCTGCTGGCTCTGAGTCCAGCCTTCAACAACCCTCTCTGCTGCTTGGCTCTGAGTCCAGCCTTCAACAACCCTCTGGCTCTGCTGCTGGCTCTGAGTCCAGCCTTCAACAACCCTCTCTGCTGCTGGCTCTGCTGTTGGCTCTGAGTCCAGCCTTCAACAACCCTCTCTGCTGCTGGCTCTGAGTCCAGCCTTCAACAACCCTCTCTGCTGCTGGTTCTGAGTCCAGCCTTCAACAACCCTCTCTGCTGCTGGCTCTGAGTCCAGCCTTCAACAACCCTCTCTGCTGCTGGCTCTGAGTCCAGCCTTCAACAACCCTCTCTGCTGCTGGCTCTGAGTCCAGCCTTCAACAACCCTCTCTGCTGCTGGCTCTGAGTCCAGCCTTCAACAACCCTCTCTGCTGCTGGCTCTGAGTCCAGCCTTCAACAACCCTCTCTGCTGCTGGCTCTGAGTCCAGCCTTCAACAACCCTCTCTGCTGCTGGCTCTGAGTCCAGCCTTCAACAACCCTCTCTGCTGGCTCTGAGTGGCTCTGAGTCCAGCCTTCAACAACCCTCTCTGCTGCTGGCTCTGAGTCCAGCCTTCAACAACCCTCTCTGCTGCTGGCTCTGAGTCCAGCCTTCAACAACCCTCTCTGCTGCTGGCTCTGAGTCCAGCCTTCAACAACCCTCTCTGCTGCTGGCTCTGAGTCCAGCCTTCAACAACCCTCTCTGCTGCTGGCTCTGAGTGCCAGTCCAGCCTTCAACAACCCTCTCTGCTGCTGGCTCTGAGTCCAGCCTTCAACAACCCTCTCTGCTGCTGGCTCTGAGTCCAGCCTTCAACAACCCTCTCTGCTGCTGGCTCTGAGTCCAGCCTTCAACAACCCTCTCTGCTGCTGGCTCTGAGTCCAGCCTTCAACAACCCTCTCTGCTGCTGGCTCTGAGTCCAGCCTTCAACAACCTCTCTGCTGCTGGCTGCCCTTCAACAACCCTCTCTGCTGCTGGCTCTGAGCCAGCCTTCAACAACCCTCTCTGCTGCTGGCTCTGAGTCCAGCCTTCAACAACCCTCTCTGCTGTTGGCTCTGAGTCCAGCCTTCAACAACCCTCTCTGCTGCTGGCTCTGAGTCCAGCCTTCAACAACCCTCTCTGCTGCTGGCTCTGAGTCCAGCCTTCAACAACCCTCTCTGCTGTTGGCTCTGAGTCCAGCCTTCAACAACCCTCTCTGCTGCTGGCTCTGAGTCCAGCCTTCAACAACCCTCTCTGCTGCTGGCTCTGAGTCCAGCCTTCAACAACCCTCTCTGCTGCTGGCTCTGAGTCCAGCCTTCAACAACCCTCTCTGCTGCTGGCTCTGAGTCCAGCCTTCAACAACCCTCTCTGCTGCTGGCTCTGAGTCCAGCCTTCAACAACCCTCTCTGCTGTTTGCTCAGAGTCCAGCCTTCAACAACCCTCTGCTGCTGCTGCTGGCTCTGAGTCCAGCCTTCAACAACCCTCTCTGCTGCTGGCTCTGAGTCCAGCCTTCAACAACCCTCTCTGCTGCTGGCTCTGAGTCCAGCCTCAACAACCCTCTCTGCTGCTGGCTCTGCCAGCCTTCAACAACCCTCTCTGCTGCTGGCTCTGAGTCCAGCCTTCAACAACCCTCTCTGCTGCTGGCCTGAGTCCAGCCTTCAACAACCCTCTCTCTGCTGCTGGCTCTGAGTCCAGCCTTCAACAACCCTCTGGCTGCTGCCTTCAACAACCCTCTCTGCTGCTGGCTCTGAGTCCAGCCTTCAACAACCCTCTCTGCTGCTGGCTCTGAGTCCAGCCTTCAACAACCCTCTCTGCTGCTGGCTCTGAGTCCAGCCTTCAACAACCCTCTCTGCTGCTGGCTCTGAGTCCAGCCTTCAACAACCCTCTCTGCTGCTGGCTCTGAGTCCAGCCTTCAACAACCCTCTCTGCTGCTGGCTCTGAGTCCAGCCTTCAACAACCCTCTCTGCTGCTGGCTCTGAGTCCAGCCTTCAACAACCCTCTCTGCTGCTGGCTCTGAGTCCAGCCTTCAACAACCCTCTCTGCTGCTGGCTCTGAGTCCAGCCTTCAACAACCCTCTCTGCTGCTGGTTCTGAGTCCAGCCTTCAACAACCCTCTGCTGCTGGCTCTTCAACTGCTTCAACAACCCTCTCTGCTGCTGGCTCTGAGTCCAGCCTTCAACAACCCTCTCTGCTGTTGGCTCTGAGTCCAGCCTTCAGCCTTCAACAACCCTCTCTGCAACCCTTCAACTCTGCTGCTGGCTCTGAGTCCAGCCTTCAACAACCCTCTCTGCTGCTGGCTCTGAGTCCAGCCTTCAACAACCAACAACCTCTGCTGCTGGCTCTGAGTCCAGCCTTCAACAACCCTCTCTGGCTTGGTTCTGAGTCCAGCCTTCAACAACCCTCTCTGCTGCTGGCTCTGAGTCCAGCCTTCAACAACCCTCTCTGCTGCTGGCTCTGAGTCCAGCCTTCAACAACCCTCTCTGCTGCTGGCTCTGAGTCCAGCCTTCAACAACCCTCTCTGCTGCTGGCTCTGAGTCCAGCCTTCAACAACCCTCTCTGCTGCTGGCTCTGAGTCCAGCCTTCAACAACCCTCTCTGCTGCTGGCTCTGAGTCCAGCCTTCAACAACCCTCTCTGCTGCTGGCTCTGAGTCCAGCCTTCAACAACCCTCTCTGCTGCTGGCTCTGAGTCCAGCCTGCTGCTGGCTCTGAGTCCAGCCTTCAACAACCCTCTCTGCTGCTGGCTCTGAGTCCAGCCTTCAACAACCCTCTGGCTCTCTGCCCAGCCTTCAACAACCCTCCTTCAAGCCAACCCTCTCTGCTGTTGGCTCTGAGTCCAGCCTTCAAAAACCCTCTCTGCTGTTGGCTTTGAGTCCAGCCTTCAACAACCCTCTCTGCTGGCTCTGGCTCTGCTGCTGGCTCTGAGTCCAGCCTTCAACAACCCTCTCTGCTGCTGGCTCTGAGTCCAGCCTTCAACAACCCTCTCTGCTGTTGGCTCTGAGTCCAGCCTTCAACAACCCTCTCTGCTGCTGGCTCTGAGTCCAGCCTTCAACAACCCTCTCTGCTGCTGGCTCTGAGTCCAGCCTTCAACAACCCTCTCTGCTGCTGGCTCTGAGTCCAGCCTTCAACAACCCTCTGGCTCTCTGCCCAGCCTTCAACAACCCTCTCTGCTGCTGGTTCTGCCTTCAACAACCTCTCTGCTGCTGGCTCTGAGTCCAGCCTTCAACAACCCTCTCTGCTGCTGGTTCTGAGTCCAGCCTTCAACAACCCTCTGGCTCTCTGCCCAGCCTTCAACAACCCTCTCTGCTGCTGGTTCTGAGTCCAGCCTTCAACAACCCTCTGGCTCTCTGCCCAGCCTTCAACAACCCTCTCTGCTGCTGGCTCTGAGTCCAGCCTTCAACAACCCTCTCTGCTGTTGGCTCTGAGTCCAGCCTTCAACAACCCTCTGCTGCTGGCTCTGAGTCCAGCCTTCAACAACCCTCTCTGCTGCTGGCTCTGAGTCCAGCCTTCAACAACCCTCTCTGCTGTTGGCTCTGAGTCCAGCCTTCAACAACCCTCTCTGCTGCTGGCTCTGAGTCCAGCCTTCAACAACCCTCTCTGCTGCTGGCTCTGAGTCCAGCCTTCAACAACCCTCTCTGCTGCTGGCTCTGAGTCCAGCCTTCAACAGCCCAACAACCCTGCTGCTGGCTCTGAGTCCAGCCTTCAACAGCCTTCTGCTGGCTCTGAGTCCAGCTCTGCTGCTGGCTCTGAGTCCAGCCTTCAACAACCCTCTCTGCTGCTGGCTCTGAGTCCAGCCTTCAACAACCCTCTCTGCTGCTGGCTCTGGTCCAGCCTCAACAACCCTGCTGTCCAGCCTTCAACAACCCTCTCTGCTGGCTCTGAGTGCTGGCTCTGAGTCCAGCCTTCAACAACCCTCTCTGCTGTTGGCTCTGAGTCCAGCCTTCAACAACCCTCTCTGCTGCTGGCTCTGAGTCCAGCCTTCAACAACCCTCTCTGCTGTTGGCTCTGAGTCCAGCCTTCAACAACCCTCTCTGCTGCTGGCTCTGAGTCCAGCCTTCAACAACCCTCTCTGCTGCTGGCTCTGAGTCCAGCCTTCAACAACCCTCTCTGCTGCTGGCTCTGAGTCCAGCCTTCAACAACCCTGCTGCTGCTGCTGGCTCTGCTGCTGTCCAGCCTTCAACAACCCTCTCTGCTGCTGGCTCTGAGTCCAGCCTTCAACAACCCTCTCTGCTGCTGGCTCTGAGTCCAGCCTTCAACAACCCTCTCTGCTGCTGGCTCTGAGTCCAGCCTTCAACAACCCTCTCCGCTTCTGGCTCTGAGTCCAGGTTTAAACAACCCTCTCTGCTGTTGGCTCTGAGTCCAGCCTTCAACAACCCTCTCTGCTGCTGGCTCTGAGTCCAGCCTTCAACAACCCTCTCCGCTTCTGGCTCTGAGTCCAGCTGGCTCTGAGTCCAGCCTTCAACAACCCTCTCTGCTGCTGGCTCTGAGTCCAGCCTTCAACAACCCTCTCTGCTGTTGGCTCTGAGTCCAGCCTTCAACAACCCTCTCTGCTGCTGGCTCTGAGTCCAGCCTTCAACAACCCTCTCTGCTGCTGGCTCTGAGTCCAGCCTTCAACAACCCTCTCTGCTGCTGGCTCTGAGTCCAGCCTTCAACAACCCTCTCTGCTGCTGGCTCTGAGTCCAGCCTTCAACAACCCTCTCTGCTGCTGGCTCTGAGTCCCTTCAGCTGGCTCTGAGTCCAGCCTTCAACCCTCTCCGCTTCTGGCTCTGAGTCCAGGTTTAAACAACCCTCTCTGCTGTTGGCTCTGAGTCCAGCCTTCAACAACCCTCTCTGCTGCTGGATCTGAGTCCAGCCTTCAACAACCCTCTCTGCTGCTGGTTCTGAGTCCAGCCTTCAACAACCCTCTCTGCTGCTGGCTCTGAGTCCAGCCTTCAACAACCCTCTCTGCTGTTGGCTCAGAGTCCAGCCTTCAACAACCTCTCTGCTGCTGGCTCTGAGTCAGCCTTCAACAACCTCTCTGCTGCTCTGAGTCCAGCCTTCAACAACCCTCTCTGCTCTCTGAGTCCAGCCTTCAACAACCCTCTGCTGCTCTCTGAGTCCAGCCTTCAACAACCCTCTCTGCTGCTGGCTCTGAGTCCAGCCTTCAACAACCCTCTCTGCTGCTGGCTCTGAGTCCAGCCTTCAACAACCCTCTCTGCTGCTGGCTCTGAGTCCAGCCTTCAACAACCCTCTCTGCTGCTGGCTCTGAGTCCAGCCTTCAACAACCCTCTCTGCTGCTCTGAGTCCAGCCTTCAACAACCCTCTCTGCTGCTGGCTCTGAGTCCAGCCTTCAACAACCCTCTCTGCTGCTGGCTCTGAGTCCAGCCTTCAACAACCCTCTGGCTCTCTGCCCAGCCTTCAACAACCCTCTCTGCTGCTGGCTCTGAGTCCAGCCTTCAACAACCCTCTGCTCTGAGTCAGCCTTCAACAACCCTCTGCTGGCTTCTGGTCCAGCCTTCAACAACCCTCTCTGCTGTTGGCTCTGAGTCCAGCCTTCAACAACCCTCTCTGCTGCTGGCTCTGAGTCCAGCCTTCAACAACCCTCTCTGCTGCTGGCTCTGAGTCCAGCCTTCAACAACCCTCTCTGCTGCTGGCTCTGAGTCCAGCCTTCAACAACCCTCTGTGCTCTGGCTCTGAGCCCAGCCTTCAACAACCCTCTCTGCTGCTGGCTGAGTCCAGCCTGTCTCTGCTGTGGTGTCCAGCCTTCAACAACCCTCTCTGCTGCTTGGCTCTGAGTCCAGCCTTCAACAACCCTGTGGTGTGTGCCCAGCCTTCAACAACCCTCTCTGCTGTGGCTCTGAGTCCAGCCTTCAACAACCCTGTCTGTGTGGCTCTGAGTCCAGCCTTCAACAACCCTGTCTGCTGTGTGTCCAGCCTTCAACAACCCTCTCTGCTGTGGCTCTGAGTCCAGCCTTCAACAACCCTCTCTGCTGGCTCTGAGTCTCTCTCTGAGTCCAGCCTTCAACAACCTCATGTCTCTTCTGCTGGCTCTGAGTCCAGCCTTCAACAACCCTGATGTCTGAGTCCAACAACCCTTCCTGTCTCTGAGTCCAGCCTTCAACAACCCTCTGCTGCTGAGATTTGAGTCCAGCCTTCAACAACCCTCTCTGCTGCTGAGTCCAGCCTTCAACAACCCTGTGCTGGGGTCTGCTGGCCAGCCTTCATTCCCTATGGCTCTGAGTCCAGCCTTCAACTCCCTTCTGCCAGGGTCCAGCCTTCAACAACCCTCTCTGCTGCTGGATCTGAGTCCAGCCTTCAACAACCCTCTCTGCTGCTGGCTCTGAGTCCAGCCTTCAACAACCCTCTCTGCTGTTGGCTCAGAGTCCAGCCTTCAACAACCCTCTCTGCTGCTGGCTCTCTGCCCAGCCTTCAACAACCTCTCTGCTGCTTGCTCTGAGTCCAGCCTTCAACAACCCTCTGGCTCTCTGCCCAGCCTTCAACAACCCTCTCTGCTGCTGGCTCTGAGTCCAGCCTTCAACAACCCTCTCTGCTGTTGGCTCTGAGTCCAGCCTTCAACAACCCTCTCTGCTGCTGGCTCTGAGTCCAGCCTTCAACAACCCTCTCTGCTGCTGGCTCTGAGTCCAGCCTTCAACAACCCTCTCTGCTGTTGGCTCTGAGTCCAGCCTTCAACAACCCTCTCTGCTGCTGGCTCTGAGTCCAGCCTTCAACAACCCTCTCTGCTGCTGGCTCTGAGTCCAGCCTTCAACAACCCTCTGGCTGTTGGCTGTTGGCTCTGAGTCAGCCTTCAACAACCCTCTCTGCTGCTGGCTCTGGTCCAGCCTTCAACAACCCTCTGAGTCCAGCCTTCAACAACCCTCTCTGCTGCTGGCTCTGAGTCCAGCCTTCAACAACCCTCTCTGCTGCTGGCTCTGAGTCCAGCCTTCAACAACCCTCTCTGCTGCTGGCTCTGAGTCCAGCCTTCAACAACCCTCTCTGCTGCTGGCTCTGAGTCCAGCCTTCAACAACCCTCTCTGCTGCTGGCTGCTGGCTCTGAGTCCAGCCTTCAACAACCCTCTGCTGCTGGCTCTGAGTCCAGCCTTCAACAACCCTCTCTGCTGCTGGCTCTGAGTCCAGCCTTCAACAACCCTCTCTGCTGCTGGCTCTGAGTCCAGCCTTCAACAACCCTCTGGCTCTGAGTCCAGCCTTCAACAACACTGGCGGAATGTGGTGGGGTCGTGTCTCAAATTGGTACCCTTATTCCCTATGTAGCGCACTACTTTAGACCAGGGTCCATAGAGCTCCGGTAGTACACTATAGGGAAACGGTGTGCCATTTGGGACATAACGGTGGCCGATCTGGCCTGGACAGTGGCAGGAAATACAGTAATACAACCAAACAATGGGCTCCACCATGCACCTTACCTCAGACTGACCCTCTCCTATGTGGCTGGCTACCCTGCTGTCAGTAAGTCTCTTCCTCTTTCCACGGTCAATCAGTGTTTACACCACACCATGTCGTCGTTTGCAAAACGTCCAGAAAACCAAAACTTCTACAAAAGAATGATTACTTTTCACACTAGAAAATTTCCATCAAAATGTTTTTGAACATTAAAAGTTGTTACTGCCCAGAAGCAGCATCTGGAAAATAGAGGAGCATGGGTAAAATCACTGGGGGGGGGGGGGGGGGGGGTCAAGCCAGGAGTCACACCCTGACCTTAGAGAGATGTTTTATTTCTCAATTTGGTTAGGTCAGGGTGTGATTTGGAGTGGGCATTCTATGTTGTCTCTTTCTCTGTTTTTGGCCGAGTATGGTTCCCAATCAGAGTCTATCGTTGTCTCTGATTGGGGATCATACTTAGGCAGCCCTTTTTCCCACTTTCTGTTGTGGGATCTTGTCTTTGTTTGTTGCATGTGTTGCACTCCTAAGCTTTTTGTTCGTTGAGTTGTTTTTGTTTTTGGTGAACATTTAAAATATTCAAGAAAATGTACGCCTACCACGCTGCACCTTGGTCTCATTCGAATGACGGACGTGACACCAGGAAAGAAAATACATTTTTACAACCTATGTGTTGTGATAATTGTGCTGTTTGCTCTATAACATGTTAGTTCATATGCCTTGACACCGTGATATAGAGGCCTAAAGGCTGAGACAATAAGAAGACACATTGACACCGTGATACAGAGGCCTAAAGGCTGAGACAATAAGAAGACACAGTGACAGAATAAATTCAACCACACCTTTGTTTCATCACAAAACCGAAATGTATATATACATTTCTGCTCCATTACGCATTTGTTTGTGGAACAGTTACATTTTCAATATAGGCTGCTGAACTACAAAGACCAGAACAGTTACATTTTCAATATAGGCCGCTGAACTACAAAGACCAGAACAGTTACATTTTCAATATAGGCTGCTGAACTACAAAGACCAGAACAGTTACATTTTCAATATAGGCTGCTGAACTACAAAGACCAGAACAGTTACATTTTCAATATAGGCCGCTGAACTACAAAGACCAGAACAGTTACATTTTCAATATAGGCCGCTGAACTACAAAGACCAGAACAGTTACATTTTCAATATAGGCTGCTGAACTACAAAGACCAGAACAGTTACATTTTCAATATAGGCCGCTGAACTACAAAGACCAGAATAGTTACATTTTCAATATAGGCCGCTGAACTACAAAGACCAGAACAGTTACATTTTCAATATAGCCTGCTGAACTACAAAGACCAGAATATAGCCTCATGCAAATTGAAGGAAATGTATGAAACACAGAGAATGTGTTTTACTTTGTCCTTGGTCAATTTTTGGGGAATGCTGGTTCTCTTCACGTCCAGGAGTACATTCCACTGCTGTGAGAGAACAGGGTTTTCACTTCTTTATGGACTGTTCAAACCAAAGAAAGTTTGGGGAGGCAGGTAGCCAGGTGGTTAGCGAGTTGAGCCAGTAACCGCAAAGTTGCTAGATTGAATCCCTGAGAGGGTAAATAAAAATGTTGTTCTGCCCCTGAACAAGGCAGTTAACCCACTGTTCCTAGGCTGTCTTTGTCAATAAGAATCTCTCCTTGACTGACTTGCCTAGTTAAACAAAGGTCAAATAACCGAATAGAACTCAACAACCCGGTCGCATTCCGCCTCGCTCCACAGGTAGTATCACATTTTCATTTCATTTCATTACAGTACAACGGTTTGATTTGTTTGATCGTAGCTAGCTACATAGCCGTCTCTGTATCAAAGATAATTGTGTAGTCTAGAGCGATTTTCTAGGTTACCTAGCCAGCTATTGTCGTTCTTTTAACGCAACGTAACGTAATCAACACTGCTAGCTAGCCAGCTAGCCCCCGAATCAACAACGCAGCCACTGCCAGCTAGCCTACAAAGTCAACAACGCAGCCACTGCCAGCTAGCCTACTTCAGCAGTACTGTATCATTTTTAATCATTTTAGTCAATAAGATTCTTGCTACGTAAGCTCAACTTTCTGAACATTCGAGACGTGTAGTCCACTTGTCATTCCAATCTCCTTTGCATTAGCGTAGCCTCTTCTGTAGCCTGTCAACTATGTGTCTGTCTATCCCTGTTCTCTCCTCTCTGCACAGACCATACAAACGCTCCACACCGCGTGGCCGCGGCCACCCTAATCTGGTGGTCCCAGCGCGCACGACCCACGTGGAGTTCCAGGTCTCCGGTAGCCTCTGGAACTGCCGATCTGCGGCCAACAAGGCAGAGTTCATCTCAGCCTATGCCTCCATCCAGTCCCTCGACTTCTTGGCACTGACGGAAACATGGATCACCACAGATAACACTGCTACTCCTACTGCTCTCTCTTCGTCCGTCCACGTGTTCTCGCACACCCCGAGAGCTTCTGGTCAGCGGGGTGGTGGCACCGGGATCCTCATCTCTCCCAAGTGGTCATACTCTCTTTCTCCCCTTACCCATCTGTCTATCGCCTCCTTTGAATTCCATGCTGTCACAGTTACCAGCCCTTTCAAGCTTAACATCCTTATCATTTATCGCCCTCCGGGTTCCCTCGGAGAGTTCATCAATGAGCTTGATGCCTTGATAAGCTCCTTTCCTGAGGACGGCTCACCTCTCACAGTTCTGGGCGACTTTAACCTCCCCACGTCTACCTTTGACTCATTCCTCTCTGCCTCCTTCTTTCCACTCCTCTCCTCTTTTGACCTCTCCCTCTCACCTTCCCCCCCTACTCACAAGGCAGGCAATACGCTCGACCTCATCTTTACTAGATGCTGTTCTTCCACTAACCTCATTGCAACTCCCCTCCAAGTCTCCGACCACTACCTTGTATCCTTTTCCCTCTCGCTCTCATCCAACACTTCCCACACTGCCCCTACTCGGATGGTATCGCGCCGTCCCAACCTTCGCTCTCTCTCCCCCGCTACTCTCTCCTCTTCCATCCTATCATCTCTTCCCTCTGCTCAAACCTTCTCCAACCTATCTCCTGATTCTGCCTCCTCAACCCTCCTCTCCTCCCTTTCTGCATCCTTTGACTCTCTATGTCCCCTATCCTCCAGGCCGGCTCGGTCCTCCCCTCCCGCTCCGTGGCTCGACGACTCATTGCGAGCTCACAGAACAGGGCTCCGGGCAGCCGAGCGGAAATGGAGGAAAACTCGCCTCCCTGCGGACCTGGCATCCTTTCACTCCCTCCTCTCTACATTTTCCTCTTCTGTTGCTGCTGCTAAAGCCACTTTCTACATTTACATTTACATTTAAGTCATTTAGCAGACGCTCTTATCCAGAGCGACTTACAAATTGGTGCTTTCACCTTATGACATCCAGTGGAACAGCCACTTTACAATAGTGCATCTAGGTCTTTTAAGGGGGGAGGGGGAGAAGGATTACTTTATCCTATCCTAGGTATTCCTTAAAGAGGTGGGGTTTCAGGTGTCTCCGGAAGGTGGTGATTGACTCCGCTGTCCTGGCGTCGTGAGGGAGTTTGTTCCACCATTGGGGGGCCAGAGCAGCGAACAGTTTTGACTGGGCTGAGCGGGAACTGTACTTCCTCAGTGGTAGGGAGGCGAGCAGGCCAGAGGTGGATGAACGCAGTGCCCTTGTTTGGGTGTAGGGCCTGATCAGAGCCTGGAGGTAGTGAGGTGCCGTTCCCCTCACAGCTCCGTAGGCAAGCACCATGGTCTTGTAGCGGATGCGAGCTTCAACTGGAAGCCAGTGGAGAGAGCGGAGGAGCGGGGTGACGTGAGAGAACTTGGGAAGGTTGAACACCAGACGGGCTGCGGCGTTCTGGATGAGTTGTAGGGGTTTAATGGCACAGGCAGGGAGCCCAGCCAACAGCGAGTTGCAGTAATCCAGACGGGAGATGACAAGTGCCTGGATTAGGACCTGCGCCGCTTCCTGTGTGAGGCAGGGTCGTACTCTGCGGATGTTGTAGAGCATGAACCTACAACTGAGACTGCTCTAAATTCCAAGCATCTGCCTCTAACCCTAGGAAGCTCTTTGCCACCTTCTCCTCCCTCCTGAATCCTCCTCCCCCTCCCCCCCATCCTCCCTCTCTGCAGATGACTTCGTCAACCATTTTGAAAAGAAGGTCGACGACATCCGATCCTCGTTTGCTAAGTCAAACGACACCGCTGGTTCTGCTCACACTGCCCTACCCTGTGCTCTGACCTCTTTCTCCCCTCTCTCTCCAGATGAAATCTCGCGTCTTGTGACGGCCGGCCGCCCAACAACCTGCCCGCTTGACCCTATCCCCTCCTCTCTTCTCCAGACCATTTCCGGAGACCTTCTCCCTTACCTCACCTCGCTCATCAACTCATCCCTGACCGCTGGCTACGTCCCTTCCGTCTTCAAGAGAGCGAGAGTTGCATCCATTCTGAAAAAACCTACACTCGATCCCTCCGATGTCAACAACTACAGACCAGTATCCCTTCTTTCTTTTCTCTCCAAAACCCTTGAACGTGCCGTCCTTGGCCAGCTCTCCCGCTATCTCTCTCAGAATGACCTTCTTGATCCAAATCAGTCAGGTTTCAAGACTAGTCATTCAACTGAGACTGCTCTTCTCTGTATCACGGAGGCGCTCCGCACTGCTAAAGCTAACTCTCTCTCCTCTGCTCTCATCCTTCTAGACCTATCGGCTGCCTTCGATACTGTGAACCATCAGATCCTCCTCTCCACCCTCTCCGAGTTGGGCATCTCCGGCGCGGCCCACGCTTGGATGGCGTCCTACCTGACAGGTCGCTCCTACCAGGTGGTGTGGCGAGAATCCGTCTCCTCACCACGTGCTCTCACCACTGGTGTCCCCAGGGCTCTGTTCTAGGCCCTCTCCTATTCTCGCTATACACCAAGTCACTTGGCTCTGTCATAACCTCACATGGTCTCTCCTATCATTGCTATGCAGACGACACACAATTAATCTTCTCCTTTCCCCCTTCTGATGACCAGGTGGCGAATCGCATCTCTGCATGTCTGGCAGACATATCAGTGTGGATGACGGATCACCACCTCAAGCTGAACCTCGGCAAGACGGAGCTGCTCTTCCTCCCGGGAAGGACTGCCCGTTCCATGATCTCGCCATCACGGTTGACAACTCCACTGTGTCCTCCTCCCAGAGCGCTAAGAACCTTGGCGTGATCCTGGACAACACCCTGTCGTTCTCAACTAACATCAAGGCGGTGGCCCGTTCCTGTAGGTTCATGCTCTACAACATCCGCAGAGTATGACCCTGCCTCACACAGGAAGCGGCGCAGGTCCTAATCCAGGCACTTGTCATCTCCCGTCTGGATTACTGCAACTCGCTGTTGGCTGGGCTCCCTGCCTGTGCCATTAAACCCCTACAACTCATCCAGAACGCCGCAGCCCGTCTGGTGTTCAACCTTCCCAAGTTCTCTCACGTCACCCCGCTCCTCCGCTCTCTCTACTGGCTTCCAGTTGAAGCTCGCATCCGCTACAAGACCATGGTGCTTGCCTACGGAGCTGTGAGGGGAACGGCACCTCAGTACCTCCAGGCTCTGATCAGGCCCTACACGCAAACAAGGGCACTGCGTTCATCCACCTCTGGCCTGCTCGCCTCCCTACCACTGAGGAAGTACAGTTCCCGCTGAGCCCAGTCAAAACTGTTCGCTGCTCTTGCCCCCCAATGGTGGAACAAACTCCCTCACGACGCCAGGACAGCGGAGTCAATCACCACCTTCCGGAGACACCTGAAACCCCACCTCTTTAAGGAATACCTAGGATAGGATAAAGTAATCCTTCTCACCCCCCCTTAAAAGATTTAGATGCACTATTGTAAAGTGGCTGCTCCACTGGATGTCATAAGGTGCATGCACCAATTTGTAAGTCGCTCTGGATAAGAGCGTCTGCTAAATGACTTAAATGTAAATGTTAAATGTAAATGTAAAATGTTTATTGGTCACATACACATATTTAACAGATGTTATTGTGGGTGTACCGAAATGCTTGTGTTCCTAGTTCCAACAGTGCAGTAATATCTAACAATTCACAACAGTACTACTTTCGCACATGCAGATTAAGTAAATGAAGAAGTAAAGTTCGGTGGAGGAGAAAGGTTGAAGGGGAAGCAAACAAAGCATAAATATGTCATCACCAATTGTGAATGAAGAACAGGGAGTGCCATTATATTGTATTGATCCATTCTAATCTCAAATCCAATAAGTTTTATCAGTCTACTCGCCGAGCGTACTTGGAATTCACAGTGGGAGCGTGTGTAACTGACAATGGGAGGAAGACCACGATGAATGAATGCACATGTTGCTACAAAATCAATGAAAAACGACTCAGATGGAGAATAAGTGTATCATGATGAAATCACTGATGATTATTCTTCTGATTCTGATCCTCAGCCTGATGCCAAACCTCCGAGGCCTCAGCCTGAACCCTACACTGCCTCAGCCTGAACCCTACACTGCCTCAGCCTGAATCCTACACCCCCGAGGCCTGAACACTACACCTCCGAGGCCTGAACCCTACACCTCCGAGGCCTGAATCCTATACCTCCGAGGCCTGAAATCTACACCTCCGAGGCTTGAACCTACACCTCCGAGGCCTGAACTCTACACCTTCGAGGACTGAATCCTACACCTCCGAGGCCTGAACTCTACACAACCGAGGCCTGAACTCTACACCTCCGAGGCCTGAACTCTACACCTCCGAGGCCTGAATCCTACACCTCCGAGGCCTGAACCTACACCTCCAAGGCCTGAAATCTACACCTCCGAGGCCTGAACCCTACACCTCCGAGGCCTGAACTCTACACCTCCGAGGCCTGAAATCTACACCTCCGAGGCCTGAAATCTACGCCTCCGAGGCGTGAAATCTACACCTCTGAGGCCTGAATCGTACACCTCCGAGGCTTGAACCCTACACCTCCGAGGCCTGAAATCTACACCTCCGAGGCCTGAAATCTACGCCTCCGAGGCCTGAAATCTACACCTCTGAGGCCTGAATCGTACACCTCCGAGGCTTGAACCCTACACCTCCGAGGCCTGAAATCTACACCTCCGAGGCCTGAACCCTACACCTCCGAGGCCTGAGCACAAAAAAGCCAGAATGGTGCGCATAAAGACAGCAGAGAAGAAAGGACTGAACCGGTTGGACAGAACGAGCCAATGCTTTGGGCCGATTATCAGCACAAAATGTCATCACTGAGAGCACAGGCTCAAGCAAAACAAAAAAAACGAAATCAGCAACGCACCAGCTTTCGTTGTTTATGTGACATGGACATGCTCCAACCGATTCTTTTGACTGTTGTCATAGCGACACATTCATTAAAATGACATTATACATTTTGTGCCGGGTTTTAACCGTCATCAAGCATGTTTGGTGAATTTATTTGTTTTTTTTGTCACGATAGAAATAAGCTGTTCCAACCCATACGCTTTCTGTTTTAATAGTAACTAAGGTGCTCCAAGAATATAATGTATGTATGTACACTTGAATGTGTTTACATATATACTATAGTAACATAAACTAATGAAAATGCTTGTGATATTTAAAATACGTATTTTTCTCATTTTAAACGTTACCTTCAAACATAACCAAATGATATATTTTTTCCGATAGCATATAATGGCGTGCACCAATTACACTATTAGCTTGAAGAGGAGCTCCAATTACACTATTAGCTTGAAGAGGAGCACCAATTACACTATTAGCTTGAAGAGGAGCTCCAATTACACTATTAGCTTGAAGAGGAGCACCAATTACACTATTAGCTTGAAGAGGAGCTCCAATTACACTATTAGCTTGAAGAGGAGCTCCAATTACACTATTAGCTTGAAGAGGAGCTCCAATTACACTATTAGCTTGAAGAGGAGCTCCAATTACACTATTAGCTTGAAGAGGAGCTCCAATTACACTATTAGCTTGAAGAGGAGCTCCAATTACACTATTAGCTTGAAGAGGAGCTCCAATTACACTATTAGCTTGAAGAGGAGCACCAATTACACTATTAGCTTGAAGAGGAGCTCCAATTACACTATTAGCTTGAAGAGGAGCTCCAATTACACTATTAGCTTGAAGAGGAGCTCCAATTACACTATTAGCTTGAAGAGGAGCACCAATTACACTATTAGCTTGAAGAGGAGCTCCAATTACACTATTAGCTTGAAGAGGAGCTCCTGTTCGTGTTAATCATTTGTTTAACTTGAACACATACTGTAGGAGATCTCGTGAAACTGATTCGTTCTGGCCCCGTCTCTATAGATATCAAATCAAAATGGACTGTTATTGGTCACATTTGTACACATTTGTAGCAGATGCGGGTGTATCGAAATGCTTGTGTTCCTCGTTCCAACAGCGAAAGTAGTATCTAACAATTCACAACCAATACATACAAATCTAAAAAGTGAAACAAATGGATTTAAGAACTATTTAAATAATAGGATGAGCGATGTCAAAGTGGTATTGACTAAAATACAGTAGAATAGAATACAGTATATACATATGAGATGAGTAATGCTGTATGTAAACGTTGGTAAAGTCACCATGGATTCCATGTCTATGTATATAGGACAGCAGCCTCTAAGGTTGGACACGTGCCCCTCCTCAACTCCCTTCCTACCTCATCCATCTCCCTTCCTACCTCATCCAACTCCCGTCCTACCTCATCCAACTCCCTTCCTACCTCATCCATCTCCCTTCCTACCTCATCCAACTCCCTTCCTACCTCATCCAACTCCCGTCCTACCTCATCCAACTCCCGTTCTACCTCATCCAACTCCCTTCCTACCTCATCCATCTCCCTTCCTACCTCATCCAACTCCCGTCCTACCTCATCCAACTCCCTTCCTACCTCATCCATTTCCCATCCTACCTCATCCATCTCCATTCCTACCTCATCCATCTCCCTTCCTACCTCATCCATCTCCCTTCCTACCTCATCCAACTCCCTTCCTACCTCATCCAACTCCCTTCCTACCTCATCCAACTCCCTTCCTACCTCATCCAACTCCCTTCCTACCTCATCCATCTTCCTTCCTACCTCATCCATCTCCCTTCCTACCTCATCCAACTCCCTTCCTACCTCATCCATCTCCTTCCTACCTCATCCAACTCCTTCCTACCTCATCCAACTCCCTTCCTACCTCATCCATCTCCCTTCCTACCTCATCCAACTCCCGTCCTACCTCATCCAACTCCTTCCTACCTCATCCATCTCCCTTCCTACCTCATCCAACTCCCGTCCTACCTCATCCAACTCCCGCCATACCTCATCCAACTCCCTTCCTACCTCATCCATCTCCCTTCCTACCTCATCCATTTCCCTTCCTACCTCATCCATCTCCCTTCCTACCTCATCCATCTCCCTCCCTACCTCATCCAACTCCCCGTCCTACCTCATCCAACTCCCTTCCTACCTCATCCATCTCCCTTCCTACCTCATCCAACTCCCGTCCTACCTCATCCAACTCCCTTCCTACCTCATCCATCTCCCTTCCTACCTCATCCAACTCCCGTCCTACCTAATCCAACTCCCGCCATACCTCATCCAACTCCCTTCCTACCTCATCCATCTCCCTTCCTACCTCATCCATTTCCCTTCCTACCTCATCCATCTCCCTTCCTACCTCATCCATCTCCCTCCCTACCTCATCCAACTCCCGTCCTACCTCATCCAACTCCCTTCCTACCTCATCCATCTCCCTTCCTACTTCATCCAACTCCCGTCCTAGCTCATCCAACTCCCTTCCTACCTCATCCATCTCCCTTCCTACCTCATCCATCTCCCGTCCTACCTCATCCAACTCCCTTCGTACCTCATCCATGTCCCTTCCTACCTCATCCAACTCCCGTCCTACCTCATCCAACTCCTGTCCTACCTCATCCAACTCCCTTCCTACCTCATCCATCTCCCTTCCTACCTCATCCATCTCCCTTCCTACCTCATCCAACTCCCTTCTTACCTCATCCAACTCCCTTCCTACCTTATCCATCTCCCATCCTACCTCATCCATTTCCCTTCCTACCTCATCCATCTCCCTTCCTACCTCATCCATCTCCCTTCCTACCTCATCCAACTCCCTTCCTACCTAATCCAACTCCCGCCATACCTCATCCAACTCCCTTCCTACCTCATCCATCTCCTTCCTACCTCATCCATTTCCTTCCTACCTCATCCATCTCCCTTCCCACCCCTTCCTATCATCAACTCCTTCTTACCTCATCCAACTCCCTTCCTACCTTATCCATCTCCCATCCTACCTCATCCAACTCCCGTCCTACCTCATCCAACTCCTTCCTACCTCATCCATGTCCCTTCCTACCTCATCCAACTCCCGTCCTACCTCATCCAACTCCTGTCCTACCTCATCCAACTCCCTTCCTACCTCATCCATCTCCTTCCTACCTCATCCATCTCCCTTCCTACCTCATCCAACTCCCTTCCTACCTTATCCATCTCCCATCCTACCTCATCCATTTCCCTTCCTACCTCATCCATCTCCCTTCCTACCTCATCCATCTCCCTTCCTACCTCGTCCAACTCCCTCCCTACCTCATCCATCTCTCTTCCTATCTCATCCAACTCCCTTCCTACCTCATCCATCTCCCTTCCTACCTCAGCCAACTCACTTCCTACCTTATCCATCTCCCATCCTACCTGATTTGATTTGAACCTACCTCATCTATTTCCCATCCTACCTCATCCAACTCCCTTCCTACCTCATCCAACTCCCTTCCTACCTCATCCATCTCTCTTCCTACATCATCCATCTCTCTTCCTACCTCATTCATCTCCCTTCCTACCTCATCGATCTCTCTTCCTACCTCATCCATTTCTCTTCCTACCTCATCCATCTCTCTTCCTACCTCATCGATCTCTCTTTTTCACGCTTCTCACTCCTTTCTTTCATCAGCTCCTCAGCACATCATTCTCTCACTCCTTTCTTAACTCACCTCTCTCCTCAGTGGTCCCTATCATGCCGTGCACCCTAACCGGTCTAATCCTCCTCCCCCTCCTATCCCTCTCTCCAACCTTGACCTGGCTCAGCTGGGGACTGCAGCACTTCCTGCTTGGCCTGACCACAGCGGGACAGACGGACGGACGGACGGATTGGGGTCCGTAGCTGGCCTCCATGTGCCACACTGCTCTGTCTGACCATTCTGTGGGAAGGACTGGACCGGCCAACTCTCACCCGGCTCTCTCTCTCTCTCTCTCTCTCTCTCTCTCTCTCTCTTTCTCTCTCTTCCCCTCACAGCCATTTCCTCCCGCCTGCCTGCTTTCTCGTCCGTTTGCTTCTCTCCCTTTCTGCTCCCCAACCAACGAACAGCTTGAGACTTTTTAATGTTTTGTTTTGTTCTCCCTCTAAGTTGTGTCCCTTGAGCATAGGGAGAAGAATAGAGGGAACAGTGTGAAGCAGAGAAATGTGCTCTCTTCCTGCTGTGGAGTAGAGGGGCTGTAAAGGGGCTGGAGCGGATCTCAGGGGGGTCTGTCTTTCTGTCTGTCTGTGTCTGTCTGTCTGTGTCTCTGCCTGTCTCTCTGTCTGCCTGTCTGTGCCTGTCTGTCTGTCTGCCTGTCTGTGCCTGTCTGTCTGTCTGTCTGTCTGTCTGTCTGTCTGTCTGTCTGTCTGTGTCTGTCTGTCTGTCTGTCTGTCTGTCTGTCTGTCTGTCTGTCTGTCTGTCTGTCTGTCTGTCTGTCTGTCTGCCTGCCTGCCTGTCTGTCTGTCTGTCTGTCTGTCTGTGCCTGCCTGTCTGTCTCGCTCTCTCTCATTTGCAAATTTTGGAGGCACATTTCCCCTCTCTTCTCATGCAAGATGTGGTTTTCAAGACTTCTGTTGTCCTCCAATATGATTTCATTAGAGCCATTACCCAAGGGATCAATCAATCAGCCCACTGAAGCACAAAACTGCAGGCAGCATATATATATATATATATATATATATATATATATATATATATATATATATATATATATATATATATATATATATATATATACACACAGTACCAGCAAAAGTTTGGACACATACTCATTCAAGGGGTTTCTTTATTTTATTTTATACATTGTGGAATAATAGCGAAGACATCAGAACTATGAAATAACACATATGGAATCGTGTAGTAAGCAATAAAGTGCTTTGCCTTGATGACAGCTTTGCCCAATCTTGGCATTCTCTCAACCATCTTCACCTGGAATGCTTTTCTTGAGTTCTCACATATGCTCAGCACTTGTTGGCTGCTTTTCCTTCACTCTGCGGTCCAACACATCCCAAACCATCTCAATTAGGTTGAGGTCAGGTGATTGTGAAGGCCAGGTCATCTGATGAAGCATTCCATCACTCTCCTTCTTGGTCAAATACCCCTTACACAGCCTGGCGGTGTGTTGGGTCATTGTCCTGTTGAAAAACAAATGATAGTCCCAATAAGGGGCGGCATGGTAGCCTAGTGGTTAGAGTGTAGAGGTGGCAGCGTAGCCTAGTGGTTAGAGTGTAGAGGTGGCAGGGTAGCCTAGTGGTTAGAGTGTAGGGGCGGCAGGGTAGCCTAGTGGTTAGAGTGTAGGGGCGGCAGCGTAGCCTAGTGGTTAGAGTGTAGGGGAGGCAGCGTAGCCTAGTGGTTAGAGTGTAGAGGTGGCAGCGTAGCCTAGTGGTTAGAGTGTAGGGGCGGCAGCGTAGCCTAGTGGTTAGAGGGTCGGGGTGGCAGGGTAGCCTAGTGGTTAGAGTGTAGGAGCGGCAGGGTAGCCTAGTGGTTAGAGTGTAGGGGCGGCAGGGTAGCCTAGTGGTTAGAGTGTAGATGTGGCAGCGTAGCCTAGTGGTTAGAGTGTAGAGGTGGCAGTGTAGCCTAGTGGTTAGAGTGTAGGGGCGGCAGGGTAGCCTAGTGGTTAGAGTGTAGAGGTGGCAGCGTAGCCTAGTTGTTAGAGTGTAGGGGCGGCAGGGTAGCCTCGTGGTTAGAGTGTAGGGGCGGCAGGGTAGCCTAGTGGTTAGAGTGTAGGGGCGGCAGGGTAGCCAAGTGGTTAGAGTGTAGGGATGGCAGGGTAGCCTAGTGGTTAGAGTGTAGGGACGGCAGGTAGCCTAGTGGTTAGAGTGTAGGGGCGGCAGGGTAGCCTAGTGGTTAGAGTGTAGGGACGGCAGGTAGCCTAGTGGTTAGAGTGTAGGGACGGCAGGGTAGCCTAGTGGTTAGAGTGTAGGGACGGCAGGTAGCCTAGTGGTTAGAGCATTGGACTTGTAACTGAAAGGTTGCAAGAGCTGACAAGGTACAAATCTGTCATTCTGCCCCTGAACAAGGCAGTTAACCCACTGTTCCTAGGGCCGTCATTGAAAATAAGGATGTGTTCTTAACTGACTTGCCTGGTTAAACAGTGTGCAAAATATAGATAAACCCTTGAATGAGTAGGTGTGTCCATACTTTTATCTGGAACTGTGTATACATACATACATACATACATACACATATATATGTATATATATACAGTGGGGCAAAAAAGTATTTAGTCAGCCACCAATTGTGCAAGTTCTCCTACTTAAAAAGATGAGAGAGGCCTGTAATTTTCATCATAGGTACACTTCAATTATGACAGACAAAATTATTTTAAAAAATCCAGAAAATCACATTTTAGGATTTTTAATGAATTTATTTGCAAATGATGGTGAAAAATAAGTATATATATATATATATATATATATTGATGGTGGAAAATAAGTATATATATATATATATTTTATTTTCCACCATCAATATATATATATATATATATATATATATATATATATATATATATATTTATATATATTTGAATATATATACAGAGTGTACAGAACATCAGGAACACCTTCTTAATATTGAGTTGCACCCCCTTTTGTCCTCAGAACAGCCTCAATTTTTGGCTGTATGGTATATCAGTTTGTCGGGGCATGGACTCTACAACGTGTTGAAGGCGTCCCACAGGGATGCTGGCTCATATTGACTCCAAATGCTTCCCACAGTTGGCTGGATGTCCTTTGGGTGGCGGACCATTCTTGATACACACAAGAATCTGTTGAGCGGGAAAAACCCAGCAGTGTTGCAGTTCTTGACTCAAACCGGTTCGCCTGGCATCTACTACCATAGCCTGTTGAATGGCTCTTAAATATTTAATCATTCGCCCTCTGTTCGGCACACAAGCCATGTCTCAAGGCTTAAAAGTCCTTCTTTCTTTGTCTCCTCCAGGTTCATCTACGCTGATTTAAGTGGATTTAACAAGTGACATCAATAAGGGATCATAGCGTTCACCTGGATTCACTTGTTCTGTCTATGTCATGGAAAGAGCAGGTGTTCCTAATGTTTTCTAAAATCAATGTGTATATATTGTAAACTCAGTGTGTATATACTGAAAAAAACTACATGTAAAGTGTTGGTAAACCTCTTGTGTCTCTTCAAAGGGGACACACTCTTAACCCAAACTGCTACAGACGTATATCTATCCTACCCTGCCTTTCTAAGGTCTTCGAAAGCCAAGCCAACAAACAGATTACCGACCATTTCGAATCCCACCATACCTTCTCCGCTATGCAATCTGGATTCAGAGCTGGTCATGGGTGCACCTCAGCCACGCTCAAGGTCCTAAACGATATCTTAACCGCCATCGATAACCTGTTACTCCTACCCCCTACTTTTTCGAACATTCTGTTAAAAATCGCGCAACATTTCAGCGCCCTGCTACTCATGCCAGGAATATAGTATATGCATATGATTAGTATGTGTGGATAGAAAACACTCAGACGTTTATAAAACTGGTTAAATCACGGCTGTGACTATAACAGAACGTGCGTTTCATCGAAAAGTGCAGGAAAATCTGATCACTGAAAATGGAAAAATATATCCATGCGCCACTTCAACCGATTGATAAAGGTGAACCACATTAAATGGGGCCGAGGTTGCAATACCTACAGCTTCCACACGATGTCAACAGTCTTGTCATTTGCCTAGGCTTTGTTTTCTTGGTCAAACGAACAGGTCTTCAGGTCTTCAGGTCTCCGACCGGATATTTTGGTTGAGATTTACCCGGACATTATTTCCAGACGTACAGCTATAGAATATGCATCGCCTCGTGATCAATTTGATCGCTTATTAACGTTTACTAATACCTAAAGTTGCATTACAAAAGTATTTCGAAGTGTTTTGTGAAAGTTTATCGTCGACTTTTTTAATTTAAAAAAATGAAGGCGCGTTATAAAAAAAATGTTTTTTTCCTTGATTACAGTCTTCATAGATTGATATCTAGGCTATATATGGACCGATTTAAACGAAAAAAAGACCCAATAGTGATGTTTATGGGACATCTAGGAGTGCCAACAAAGAAGATGGTCAAAGGTAATGAATGTTTTATATTTTATTTGTGCGTTTTGTGTAGCGCCGACTATGCTAATTATTTTGTTTACGTCCCCTGCGGGTCTTTTGGGGTGTTACATGCTATCAGATAATAGCTTCTCATGCTTTCGCCGAAAAGCATTTTAAAAATCTGACTTGTTGCCTGGATTCATAACGAGTGTAGCTTTAATTCACTACCCTGCATGTGTATTTTAATGAACGTTTGAGTTTTAACTAGTACTATTAGCATTTAGCGTAGCGCATTTGCATTTCCAGATGTCTAGATGGGACGCCTGCGTGTCAGGTAGGAGCAAGAGGATAAGAAACAATACTGTGCAGCTGTATTCATTGACCTGGCCAAGGCATTTGACTCTGTCAATCACCACATTCTCATCGGCAGATTCGCCTGGTTCACCAACTACTTTTCTGATAGAGTTCAGTGTGTACAATCGAAAGGTCTGTTGTCCGGACCTCTGTTAGTTTCTATGGGTGTGCCACAGGGTTAAATTATCGGCCGCCTCTCTTCTCTGTATACATCATTGATGTCGCTCTTGCTGCTGGTGATTCTCTGATCCACTTCTACGCAGACGACACCATTCTGTATACTTCTGGCCCTTCTTTGGACACTGTGTTAACAAACCTCCAGGCGAGCTTCAATGCCATACAACTCTCCTTCCGTGGCCTCCAATTGCTCTTAAATACAAGTAAAACTAAATGCATGCTCTTCAACCGATCGCTACCTGCACCTACCCGCCTGTCTAACATCACTACTCTGGACGGCTCTGACTTAGAATATGTGGACAACTACGAATACTTAGGTGTCTGGTTAGACTGTAAACTCTCCTTCCAGACTCACATCAAACATCTCCAATCCAAAGTTAAATCTAGAATCTGCTTCCTATTTCGCAACAAAGTCTCCTTCACTCATGCTGCCAAACATACCCTTGTAAAACTGACCATCCTACCAATCCTCGACTTCGGCGATGTCATTTACAAAATAGCCTCCAATATCCTACTCAATAAATTGGATGCAGTCTATCACAGTGCCCTCTGTTTTGTCACCAAAGCCCCATATACTACCCACCACTGCGACCTGTACACTCTTGTTGGCTGGCCCTCGCTTCATACTCGTCGCCAAACCCACAGGCTCCATGTCATCTACAAGACCCTGCTAGGTAAAGTCCCTCCTTATTTCAGCTCGCTGGTCACCATAGCAGCACCCACCTGTAGCACGCGCTCCAGCAGGTTTATCTCTCTGGTCACCCCCAAAACCAATTCCTTCTTTGGCCGCCTCTCCTTCCAGTTCTCTGCTGCCAAAGACTGGAACGAACTCCAAAAATCTCTGAAACTGGAAACACTTATCTCCCTCACTAGCTTTATGCACCAGCTGTCAGAGCAGCTCACAGATTACTGCACCTGTACATAGCCCATCTATAATTTAGCCCAAACACCTACCTCTCCCCCTACTGTATTTATTTATTTTGTTCCTTTGCACCCCATTATTTCTATCTCTACTTTGCACATTCTTCCACTGCAAATCAACCATTCCAGTGTTTTACTTGCTATGTTGTATTTACTTCGCCACCATGGCCTTTTTTTGCCTTTACCTCCCTTATCTCACCTCACTTGCTCACATTGTATATAGACTTATTGTTCTACTGTATTATTGACTGTATGTTTGTTTTACTCCATGTGTAACTCTGTGTTGTTGTATGTGTCAAACTGCTTTGCTTTATATTGGCCAGGTCGCAATTGTAAATGAGAACTTGTTCTCAACTGGCCTACCTGGTTAAATAAAGGTGTTCTCAACTAGCCTACCTTGTTAAATAAAGGTGTTCTCAACTAGCCTACCTGGTTAAATAAAGGTGAAATAAAAAATAAAAATGGAGTCAAATGAAGTTCGTTCAGGGCCATCGATGTGTCTGCGGCTGTGACTATAATCGAAGAGAATTCTCTTGGTAGATAATGCGGTCGACATTTGATTGTGAGGAATTCTAAGTCAGGTGAACAGAATGACCAAATACTAATTGAGTGTATGTTAACTTCTGACCCCCTGGGAATGTAATGAAATAAATAAATACTGAAATAAATAATTCTCTCTTCTATTATTCTGACATTTCACATTCTTAAATAAAAGTGGTGATCCTAACTGACCTAAGAAAGGGAATTTTTACTAGGATTAAATGTCAGGAATTGTGAAAAACTGAGTTTAAATCTATTTGACTAAGGTTTATGTAAACTTCTGACTTCAACCGTATGTGTTGTGTGTGTGTGTGTTTGTTTGTGTGTATGACTACATGTGGTAGTAGTATCTCTGTCTCAGCAGAGGCGTCTCAGGCTCCAGTCATCCCAGCGCTGGAGCCCTGAGGTCAGATTGACTGAGGCAGGGCAGTCCCTCCAGACCCAGGCCAACGCTCCAGTGTTACAACCACGTCTATATTTAAAGACTAATTGTTGTGAGGAGTCAGCGTCAGTAACACTGTTTACCACCCCTGAAGTCTACTACTGATGTGTTGCTGATGTGTTGCTGTTATACAGCCCCACACACACACACACACACACACACACACACACACACACACACACACACACACACACACACACACACACACACACTGAACACACGTATCTGTCATACCACACACTACTGTACACACACACACACACACACACACACACACACACACACACACACACACACACACACACACACTCACACACACACACACACACACACACACACACACACACACACACACACACACACACACACACACTGAACACACGTAGGGCAACACACACACACACACACACACACACACACACTGAACACACGTAGGGCAACACACACACTCACACACACACTGAACACACGTAGGGCAACACACATTTTTTACATGTTAAACACTCCACATAAATGCATACTTTATACACACACACACAGCACACACACACAGGACACACACACGTGCACACGTGCGTGCACACACTGTAGGTTGCGACCCCCCTCGCACGTATTTAACATTTTCCAAATAGCTGTGCTGACCACAGAACAGTTTCCAAATAGCTGTGCTGACCACAGAATAGTTTGTGGCAAACAGAATTCTGCCTGTCTGAGACGGCCAGTTGGTGAACTGAAGACACTGGAGTAGAGCTAGAGTTTCCATCCCAAATGGCAGCCTGTTCCCTCTGTAGTCCACTACTTTTGGCCATGGCCTATAGGGGATAGGGAGCCATTTGTCCCCTCCATAGTCCACTACTTTTGACCATGGCCTACAGGGGATAGGGAGCCATTTGTTCCCTCCGTAGTCCACTACTTTTGGCCATGGCCCATAGGGGATAGGGAGCCATTTGGGATGTATACAGCCTCGGTAGAGCTATACACTCTTATTTCAGGGGACATACAATTATAGCATTGACACCACAACGGTTAAAGAGGAATTAGACGGGTACTTGTAGCGGCACGATGGTTGTGCCGCGGTGTATTCTCACTGACCACCACTCAAATAATATCATTATCTTTAATCACAGTCCTCTTTAAAGTACTGCCTGTTCAAAACAACAGAAAGAAAAACAAACAAAACGGCAGTTGGGAGAAATATACCTGAAAAGATACAACTTTCATTTTGTATTTATAGCCACTCTCTCTCTTCTGCTTTTCCTTCATTCAGAGGTAAAACAAGAAACCCTTTTGTAAGGACAGACGCTGGGAGATGAGAAGCATGTACAGGGAGTGAACATTTAAAAAACTAACCCACAAGGACAGCGTCTGGACAGGGGGAAACATAACAACAATACTGCTGACAATGATCAAACCGAGGAACAGACAGATATAGGACGGGCAATCAACAAAGTAATGGAGTCCAGGTGAGTCGAAAGATGCGCTGGTGCATGTAATGATGGTGACAGGTGTGCGTAATGATGGGCAGCCTGGCGCCCCCTGAGTGCCGAGGAGGAGGAGCAGGCGTGACACCTTTTTCCTTCGTTCAGATTCATGAGGCTTTCTTCCTGAATAGTTTAAACAAGAAACTCTGAAAACACAGTGGTGGGAGAGAAACAAAGACCGAAGTTAAAAACAGCAACAACAGTGTGAATAACTCCTCCCTACCAGACCCACCCCAGACCTCCAGTGTGAATAACTCCTCCCTACCAGACCCACCCCAGACCCCAGTGTGAATAACCTGTTCCCCAACCTCCCTACCAGACCCACCCCAGACCCCAGTTTGAATAACTCCTCCCTACCAGTCCCACCCCAGACCCCCAGTGTGAATAACTCCTCCCTACCAGTCCCACCCCAGACCCCCTGTGTGAATAACCTGTTCCCTAACCTCCCTACCAGACCCACCCCAGACCCCCAGTGTGAATAACTCCTCCCTACCAGACCCACCCCAGACCCCAGTGTGAATAACTCCTCCCTACCAGACCCACCCCAGACCCCAGTGTGAATAACTCCTCCCTACCAGACCCACCCCAGACCCCCAGTTTGAATAACTCCTCCCTACCAGTCCCACCCCAGACCCCAGTGTGAATAACTCCTCCCTACCAGTCCCAATAACCTGTTCCATAACCTCCCTACCAGACCCACCCCAGACCCCCAGTGTGAATAACTCCTCCCTACCAGACCCACCCCAGACCCCAGTTTGTGTGCGTGTGTATATAAATCAGTTTGTGTTAGGGTGTGTGTGTGTGTGTGTGTGTGTGTGTGTGTGTGTGTGTGTGTGTGTGTGTGTGTGTGTGTGTGTGTGTGTGTGTGTGTTTGAGTCAATGTGTTCCAGCCCCAGATTATGGTAAAGGTCAGTTGTAGTGCATTGCAGGCCACTGGCACTAGATTGTTTGTGTGTTGTATGTATGTGTGTGTGTGTGTGTGTGTGTGTGTGTGTGTGTGTGTGTGTGTGTGTGTGTGTGTGTGTGTGTGTGTGTGTGTGTGTGTGTGTGTCCACATCCCCTGTTATCAGCTGAGCCATGAACGCCAGCCAAGTCCCAGTAAGATCAGCACTGATAGCATTTTCTCACACACACACACACACACACACACACACACACACACACACACACACACACACACACACACACACACACACACACACACACACACACACACACACACACCCTAACTCAGTGTGTGCACTGCTGATAGCATTGAGTGAGAGGTTTGCGTGGGGAATCACCACATCAGATTTATGTTCCCACACACAGACCACAAAAGACTCTTCTGGTTGTCTCTTATTACATCAAACAATCTATCTCGCTTTGTACCAGGGAATTTCTCTTTCTCCTTTTTTTTTCCCTCGTTGTTCAAAAATACATTTTTTTGATGGCTAAAGATATTTGGCGGGTCAGGAAATGAATATAAGGTGGGGACGTGCAGAAATGTTAACAGAAAAGTCTGAGAAAATGAAAATAGGACTTGTATAAATCAACAGACTAAATATGCTCCTTTGTTAATGTGTAGGAATACGTGGTGTGGCGCACAGAGCCAGCCGAGATATCTCTATAACACATCACTATTCAAGCCTTACTCAGATCACGTCTTTTAAATCAACATATTGTGTGTGTGTGTGTGTGTGTGTGTGTGTGTGTGTGTGTGTGTGTGTGTGTGTGTGTGTGTGTGTTTGTCAGTGGAGGCTACTCAGAAGAGGAAGCATCCTACTCAGTGAAATTCATTCAAACATTTTTTTTTAATAGTAAAAAACATTGAAAAAGCTATATATATATATATATTTTTTTTAGATAAAACTATTCTAAATATATTTAAGTCACCAAATCACTGATTAAAACACAATGTTTTGCAATGAATTCCTCAACAGCACTCTGTAGGGGTAGATATTCTCCTCTGGATGACGAAAAGGAGCCTGCTTTTACCTAGGGTACCTACCTCTTACCAAAGCTACCGGTAATTTACCAAAGTCTGCAGAATCTTCAGAAATTCGTGTAATTAACAGAAAAATCTACAGGCAATATATCATTAACTTTGGTAGTTTCAACTTGAATTACTTTTAAATAAAAAATGTATTCATGTGTAATGACCTCATTGTATTTTCCCTTGTCGATGGAACTTACCAGATTCTCTAAAAAAGCACATTCTTTCAGGCCCTAAAGCCGCTTGAGAACATCCCGTTTTTTCAAATTTTCTTGTTGTGTCGCGAAGTTTGAATACGCAGACCTTCGTCATGATGCAGCTTTTTTTTTTCCTCCCAGAAACATGAATCTGATTTGGGCATTTATATGCTGCCTGTTGGACGATCAACGTTCTTCGGGTCACTGTACCAACCTGTCAACCAAGGCTCAGATTTTCCAAAAACAGGTAAGGCATAACAGCATGAAAAGCTCCTTGTTTAAACAGCTATTTTTTGATACCATGGCATTGAACGTCCCTCACCTTTTCATCCTTCTTCATGAAACTGATCTCAGGCAGAGGTCGACCCTCACTTTTAATTCGCACCGTGTACCCGAGAGAACAAAAAAGTCCCCCGTTATCGTCAGCGTTGGCCATTCCACCACTCTGGCGGAGAAAACTGCACACTCCGTTGCTAGCTACTGAAGTTAGAAAGGCAAATTTATATATTTTGCACAAAATGGACTCAAAAATAAAGATCTAAAACAAAGAAAACTATTTATAATATACAATGGCTTGCGAAAGTATTCACCCCCTTGGCATTTTTCCTATTTTGTTGCCTTACAACCTGGAATTAAAATGGGTTTTTGGGGGGTTTGTAACATTTGATTTACACAACATGCCTACCACTTTGAAGATGCAAAATATTTTTTATTGTGAAACAAACATGAAACAAGATTAAGAAAAACAGAGAACTTGAATGTGCATAACTATTCAACCCCCAAAGTCAATACTTTCTAGAGCCACCTTTTATACCAATTACAACTGCAAGTCTCTTGGGGTACGTCTCTATAAGCTTGGCACATCTAGCCACTGGGATTATTGCCCATTCTGCTCCAGCTCCTTCAAGTTGGTTGGGTTGGACGGATTCCGCTGGTGTACAGCAATCTTTAAATCATACCACAGATTCTCAATTGGATTGAGGTCTGGGCTTTGACTAGGCCATTCCAAGACATTTAAATGTTTCCCCTTAAACCACACAAGTGTTGCTTTAACAGTATGCGTAGGGTCATTGTACTGCTGGAAGGTGAACCTCCGTCCCAGTCTCAAATCTCTGGAAGACTGAAAAAGGTTTCCCTTAAGAATTTCCCTGTATTTAGCGCCATCCATACTTTCTTCAATTTTGACCAGTTTCCCAGTCCCTGCTGATGAGACACAACCCCACAGCATGATACTGTCACCACCATGCTTCACTGTGGGGATGGTGTCCTCGGGGTGATGAGAGGTGTTGGGTTTGCACCAGACATAGGGCTTTCCTTGATGGACAAAAAGCTACATTTTTGTCTCATCTGACCAGAGTCCCTTCCTCCATATATTTCGGAGTCTCCAACACCAAAGGTGTTTGCTTATTTTTTTTTCTTTAAGCAATGGCTTTTTTCTGGCCACTCTTCTGGAAAGCCCAGCTCTGTGGCGTGTGCGACTTAAAGTGGTCCTATGGACAGATACTCCAATCTCCGCTGTGGAGCTTTGCAGTTCCTTCAGGGTTACTTTCAGTCTCTTTTTTGCCTCTCTGATAATTGCCATCCTTGCCTGGTCCGTGAGTTTTTGTTTTTTGTGGGCGGCCCTCTCTTGGCAGGTTTGTTGTGGTGCCAGATTCTTTAAAAAAATATATAATGGATTTAATGATGCTCCGTGGGATGTTCAAAGTTTCTGATATTTTTTTATAACCCAACCCTGATCTGTACTTCTTCACAACTTTGTTCCTGACCTGTTTGGAGACCTCCTTGCTCTTCATGGTGCCACTTACTTGGTGGTGCCCCTTGCTTATCAGTGTTGCAGACTCTGGGCCTTTCAGAACAGGGCTATATATACTGCTATCATGTGACAGATCATGTGACACACAGCTGAACATTATTTAACTAATTACGTGACTTCCGAAGGTAATTGGTTGCACCAGATCTTATTTAGGGGCTTCATAGTAAAGGGGGTGAATACATATTCAGAGGGGGTGAATACATATTCAGAGGGGGTGAATACATATTCAAAGGGGTGAATACATATTCAGCACACACCACTTTTACGTTTTATTTTTTTAGATTTTCTTTATAATTTTATTTTTTTTGATCAAGGAATTGTTTTCATTTCACTTTTTTTTTGTGTATGTCAATTACAAATCCAAATAAAAATGTATTTAAATTACAGGTTGTAAAGCAGCCAAATAGGAAAAACACCAAGGGGATGAATACTTTAGCAAGGCGCTGTACTTCCTTGTTTTGATTCGAATGATATAAAAAAACAATATTTTTTAATGTTTCACAGTTTTGCTTTTTATTAAATTTCACTGAGGAGGATGGTCCACCCCTATCCTCCTCCTGAGGAGGAGCCTATAGAATGAATGTATTATATCTGTGTCCATATTGTCAATGAGTTTCTAGGTGACCATATGGTCCAAGAGAAAATAAATCAGAAATCAAATCAAATGTTTGTTTTTTTACCAACCGTGCAGTTTTAAGAACCCCCCAAAAAAAAGTAAAAGATAAGAATAACAAATTATTGAAGAGCAGCTGTAAATAACAATAGCGAGGCTATATAGAGGGGGTATCACTCCTGTGATAATCTGAAGTAATTTAAAGGGCCATTAGATGTCTTGTGATAGATTACATAAAAGTTTCCAATAAGTTTCCAGTAATATTTGCAAACATATGCTCACCCCCTTCACAGTAATTATGACGACTTCCGGAGGACGTCCACAAACCTATCACAGGTCTTTTGGCACGAACTAACATCTTGTGCATCCAATCACCAATCAAACAATCAGAGAATGAATCTAGTACTGAATGCATAAGCTACAGTTAGCTAGCACTGCAGTGCATGAAATGTGTTGAGTACTTCACTCAAAGACAGAAAAAGATAGTAGTTCAACAGTTTTGAACAAATTCATTTCATGCATTTTTTTATAGAGAGAGAGAGAGAGAGAGAGAGAGAGAGAGGGAGAAAGAGAGACAAAGAGAGAGAGAGAGAGAGAGAGAGAGAGAGAGAGAGAGAGAGAGAGAGAGAGAAGGGAGAAAGAGAGACAAAGAGAGACAGAGAGACAGAGAGAGAGAGAGAAAGAGAGAGAGAGAGAAGATGCAGAAGATGAATGTGCAAGTAGTGGGGTGCAAAGGAGCAAGATGAATAAATAAAGACAGTATGGGGATGCGGTAGTTGGATAGGCTGTTTACAGATGGGCTATGTACAGGTGCAGTGAGGGAGATATGGGTCTCCATCTTCAGAGATTATTTTTTCAGTTCGTTCCAGTCATACAATGATATTTCTTTGGAAACGAATTAACAACATACTTTCAGCATGTTTATAGAGAAGGACACTCAGCATGTACTCACTGACAGAAATGGCTGATGGTTGATTGAAGGAAATTATTAACAAGAAGATTGTGCGAGTTGTATTGTCAGTGCAGCCTTTGATATTACTGACCATAACTTCTAGCTGGAAAACACATGTCTTTTATACCTCTGTGGATTCAGAGCTAATCTGTCTAATTGAACACAGAAGCTAGAAGCTTCTCTAACATAAAACATATCACTTGTGGTGTACCGCAAAGGCGCTCTCTTGGCCCTCTACTCTTTTCTGTTTTTACTAATGACCTGCCGCTAGCCTTAAGCAAAGCCTGTGTGTCTATGTATGCTGATGATTCAACATTATACACATCAGCTACCACAGCTATATAGAAATCACTGCAACCCTAGACAAAGTGTTGCAGTCAGTTGTTGAATGGGTGGATAGTAAAACACTACTTAAAATGTTCTAAAACTAAAATAGGGTTGTATGTCAGCAGCACACCACCCTGCATCCCACTGCTGTCTTACCTCTGAAGCTAAGCAGGGTTTGTCCTGATCGGTCCCCGGATGGGATATCAGATGCTGCTGGAAGTGGTGTTGGAGGGCCAGTAGGAAGCCTCCTTTCCTCTGGTACAAAAAAATAATATAAAATCCCTGTGCCCCAGGGTAGTGCTTGGGGACATTAACCCTGTATAGGGTGCTGTTTTTTCAGATGGGACGTTAAACGGGTGTCCTGACTCTATGTGGTCACTAAAGAACTTATCGTAAGAGTAGGGGTGTTAACCCCGGTGCCCTGGCTAAATTCCCCATCTGACCCTCATATCATCATGACCACCTAATCATCCCCAGTTTCCAATTGGCCCATTCCAATCCCGTCCTCTCCCCTGTAACTATTCCCCAGGGAGTTGTTGTAAATGGGAATGTCTTCTCAGTCAACTTACCTGGTAATATAAAGGGTAACATAAAAACTTCTTTTTTTTCTACATTAAATAGATGCTTTGCTTTTTTGATACCACACTCCACAAAAGCAAGTCCTGCAGGCTTTAGTTTTTATCTTATCTTGATTATTGTCCAGTCATATGGTCAGGTACAACAAATAAGGACCTAGTTTAGCTGCAGCTGACCCAGAACAGGGCGCAACGTTTTTCTCTTCATTGTAATCAAAGGGCTAATATCAATACTATGCAGCCAGTCTCTCTTGGATAAAAGTAGAGAGAATGACTGCATCACTTATTGTTTTTATAAGAAACATTAATCATCCCAGTGCCCAAAAAAGGGAAAGTGACAGAACTGAATGACTATCGACCCTGTAGCTCCTCTGTCATCATGAAGTGCTTCGAGAGGCTAGTCAAAGACCACATCACCTCCTCCCTCCCGTCATACTCGACCCTCTCCAATTCATCTACCGCCCTGACAGAAACACTGACGATGCAATCGCCATTGCACTGCACAAGGAATGTATATATGAGCATGCTGTTCATTGACTAAAGCTTGGCCTTCAATACCATAGTTCCCTCTAAGTTCACTACAAAGCTCACGGCCCTGGGTCTGAACAGCTCCCTATTTAACTGGGTCCTGGACTTCCTGACAGGCCGCATCCAGGTGGTGAAGGTAGGCAACATTACCTCCTCAACACTGATTCTCAACACGGGGGTCCCACCAGGGTGCGTCCTCAGTCCCCTCCTGTATTCCCTGTATACCCACGACTGTCTGGCCTCACACAGCTTCAACTCCATCATCAAGTTCGCTGACGACACAACAGTAGTAGGTCTGATTACCAACAACAATGACAGAGAAGAGCTAGGCATTCTGGCAGCATGGTGCCAGCAAAACAAGCAAGCTGATTGTGGACTTCAGGAAGAACCAAGCAGGGCACGCACCCATCCTCATCAATGGGGCCACCGTGGAGACAGTCAAAAACTTCAAGTTCCTCGGCGTACAGATCTCAGAGCAGCTCAAATGGTCAAACCACACGGACACCGTGGTGAAGAAGGCACGAAAGTGACTCTTCAACCTCAGGATACTGAAGACATTTGTCCTGTACTTGAGGGCCCTCAGTGTTCTACAGGATCACCGCTGAGAGCACGCTGTCGGGCTGCATCACCGTCTGGTACGGCAACTCCACCGCTGAGGATCGCAAGCAGCTACAGAGGGTGGCTCAGCCGAAGGTACCGTTGGGGGCACTCTGCCTGCCCTGCAGGACACCTACAACGCCAAGTGTCTCAGGAAGGCCAAGAAAATCATCAGGGACCCCAGCCACCCGAGCCATGGCCTCTTCTCCCCGCTTCCATCACTAAGATGCGGGCAGTACAGGAGCATCATGGCAAAAGCTGGAAGACTGGCCAAGAGTGTCTATCTACGGACCAGGTTGCAAATACTCCAGGCAATCTCAAATTATAAAAGGAACAGCAGACACCAACGCCTTGCTACCCGACAAGCTAAACAACTTCTTCACCTGCTTCAAGAAAAAAACAGTGCCGCTGACACAGGCCACCGCCGCTCAGGAGGACTGTGAGCTCTCTTTTCCGTGGTCGACGTGAGTAAGAGATTTAAGAGTGTTAACCCTCACAAGGCTGCCAGCCCAGACGGCATGCCTAGCCGCGTCCTCAGAGATTGCGCAGACCAGCTGGCTGGTGTGTTTACGGACATATTCGATCAATCCTTATCCCAGTCTGATGCCACCATTGTTCCTGTTCCCAAGAAAGCTAAGGTAACTGAGCTAAATGACTATCACCCCGTAGCACTCACTTCCATCATCATGAAGTGTTTTGAGAGACTAGTAAAGGATCATATCACCCCCACCCTACCTGACACCCTAGACCCATTCCAATATGCTTACCGCCCCAATAGGGCCACAGACGACGCAATCGCAACCACACTGCACACTGCCCTAACCCATCTGGACAAGAGGAATACCTATATAAGAATGCTGTTCATCGATTACAGCTCAGCATTTTAACCCTCCAAACTCGTCATTAACTTTTTATGGCTGCAGGGGCAGTATTGAGTAGCTTGGATGAAAGGTGCCCATATCAAACGGCCTGCTCCTCAGTCATAGTTGCTAATATTTGCATATTATTATTAGCATTGGATAGAAAACACTCTAATGTTTCTAAAACTGTTTGAATTATGTATGTGTGTATAACAGAACTCATAGAGCAGGCAAAAACCTGAGAAATTCCACTTCCTGTTTATTTTCTGGAGGTGGCAGATTTTCAACCAAGGTCTCATTGAAATTACAGCGAGATATGGATGAGTTTTCACTTCTTACGCCTTCCACTAGATGTCAGCAGTCAATAGAACTTTGTCTGATGACTAATGTGAAGGGGGGTCGATTGACACAGGAAATAGTCACCACAGCACACCACAGACCATGCTTTCTCCAGGACTTGCGTTCCACCGCTCATCTGAAGTAATTCTAATTCTCCGGTTGGAACGTTATTCAAGATATATGTAAACAACATTCTAAAGATTGATTCAGTACATCGTTTGACATGTTTCCACTGACTGTTACGGAACTTTTGGACATTTCGTCACGTTATAGTGGGCGCGCTTTGTGACTTTGGAATTGTTTACCAAACGCTCTAACCAAAGTAGCTAATTGGACATAAATAACGGACATTTTCAAACAAATCAAGCATTTATTGTGGACCTGGGATTCCTAGGACTGCATTCTGATGAAGTTCATCAAAGGTAAGGAAACATTTATCATGTATTTTCTGGTTTCTGTTGACTCCAACATGGAGGCTAATTTGGCTACTGTTCTGAGCGCCGTCTCAGATTATTGCATGGGTTGCTTTTTCCGTAAACCTTTTTTGAAATCTGACACAGCGGTTGTATTAAGGAGAGGTATATCTATAATTCCATGTGTATAACTTGTATTATCATCTCCATTTATGATGAGTATTTCTGTTGAAACGATGTGGCTCTCTGCAAAATCACCTGGAACTACTGAACATAACGCGCCCAATGTATACTGAGAATTTTTTTATATAAATATTCACTTTATCGAACAAAACATACATCTATTGTGTAACATGAAGTCCTATGAGTGTCATCTGATGAAGATCATCAAAGGTTAGTGATTCATTCTATCTCTATTTCAAATTTTTTTTTTTTTTTGCAAAATCACTTGATGTTTTTGGAACTAGTGAATCTAACGCGCCAATGTAAACTCAGATTTTTTTTAATGTAAATATTAACTTTTTTCAAACAAAACATGCATGTATTGTGTAACATGAAGTCTTATGAGTGTCATCTGATGAAGATAATAGTTAGTGATTAATTTTATCTTTATTTATGCTTTTTGTGAATGCTACATTTTGCTGGAAATGGCTGTGCTTATTGTGGTTTGGTGGAGACCTAACATAATCGTTTGTAGTGCTTTCGCTGAAAAGCATATTTGAAATCTGACACTTTGGTGGGATTAACAACGAGAATAGCTTTAAAATGATATAAGACATGTATGTTTTAGGAATTGTAATTATGAGATTTCTGTGGTTTGAATTTGCGCCCTTTATTTTCCCTGGTAGTTGTCATATCGATCCCTATATCGGGATTGCAGCCATAACAGGTTAATTAAGCTCGAGACCCTGGGTCTTGACCCCGCCCTGTGCAACACG
>NC_088402.1:91078097-91115597 GCF_034236695.1 Oncorhynchus nerka | reverse complement strand
AGGCATTACTAGCCCATACAAACACATTGAATTAGGCATTACTAGCCCATAGCATTGAATTAGGCATTACTAGCCATACAAACACATTGAATTAGGCATTACTAGCCCATATAAACACATTGAATTAGGCATTACATTGAATTAGCATTACCATACAATTACACATTTGAATTAGGCATTACTAGCCCATATAAACACATTGAATTAGGCATTACTAGCCCATATAAACACATTGAATTAGGCATTACTAGCCCATACAAACACATTGAATTAGGCATTACTAGCTCATACAAACACATTGAATTAGGCATTACTAGCCCATACAAACACATTGAATTAGGCATTACTAGCCCATACAAACACATTGAATTAGGCATTACTAGCCCATATAAACACATTGAATTAGAATTAGGCAAACACATTGAATTAGGCATTATATAAACACATTGAATTAGGCATTACTAGCCCATATAAACACATAATTAGGCATTACAGCCCATATAAACACATTGAATTAGGCATTACTAGCCCATATAAACACATTGAATTAGGCATTACTAGCCCATATAAACACATTGAATTAGGCATTACTAGCCCATATAAACACATTGAATTAGGCATTACTAGCCCATATAAACACATTGAATTAGGCATTACTAGCCCATATAAACACATTGAATTAGGCATTACTAGCCCATATAAACACATTGAATTAGGCATTACTAGCCCATATAAACACATTGAATTAGGCATTACTAGCCCATACAAATACATTGAATTAGGCATTACTAGCCCATATAAACACATTGAATTAGGCATTACTAGCCCATATAAACACATTGAATTAGGCATTACTAGCCCATATAAACACATTGAATTAGGCATTACTAGCCCATATAAACACATTGAATTAGGCATTACTAGCCCATATAAACACATTGAATTTGGCATTACTAGCTCATACAAAGACATTGAATTAGGCATTACTAGCCCATACAAACACATTGAATTAGGCATTACTAGCCCATATAAACACATTGAATTAGGCATTACTAGCCCATATAAACACATTGAATTTGGCATTACTAGCTCATACAAACACATTGAATTAGGCATTACTAGCCCATATAAACACATTGAATTAGGCATTACTAGCCCATATAAACACATTGAATTAGGCATTACTAGCCCATATAAACACATTGAATTAGGCATTACTAGCCCATATAAACACATTGAATTAGGCATTACTAGCCCATACAAAACACATTGAATTAGGCATTACTAGCCCATATAAACACATTGAATTAGGCATTACTAGCCCATAATAAACACATTGAATTAGGCATTACTAGCCCATATAAACACATTGAATTAGGCATTACTAGCCCATACAAACACATTGAATTAGGCATTACTAGCCCATTGAATTAGGCAAACACATTGAATTAGGCATTACTAGCCCATACAAACACATTGAATTAGGCATTATATAAACACATTGAATTAGGCATTACTAGCCCATATAAACACATTGAATTAGGCATTACTAGCCCATATAAAAACACATTGAATTAGGCATTACTAGCCCATATAAACACATTGAATTAGGCATTACTAGCCCATATAAACACATTGAATTAGGCATTACTAGCCCATATAAACACATTGAATTAGGCATTACTAGCCCATATAAACACATTGAATTAGGCATTACTAGCCCATATAAACACATTGAATTAGGCATTACTAGCCCATATAAACACATTGAATTAGGCATTACTAGCCCATATAAACACATTGAATTAGGCATTACTAGCCCATATAAACACATTGAATTAGGCATTACTAGCCCATAAACACATTGAAACACATTTGAATTAGGCATTACTAGCATATAAACACATTGAATTAGGCATTACTAGCCCATATAAACACATTGAATTAGGCATTACTAGCCCATATAAACACATTGAATTAGGCATTACTAGCCCATACAAACACATTGAATTAGGCATTACTAGCCCATATAAACACATTGAATTAGGCATTACTAGCCCATACAAACACATTGAATTAGGCATTACTAGCCCATATAAACACATTGAATTAGGCATTACTTAGCCCATATAAACACATTGAAACACATTGAATTAGGCATTACTAGCCCATACAAACACATTGAATTAGGCATTACTAGCCCATATAAACACATTGAATTAGGCATTACTAGCCCATATAAACACATTGAATTAGGCATTACTAGCCCATATAAACACATTGAATTAGGCATTACTAGCATTGAATTAGGCATTACTATACAAACACATTGAATTAGGCATTACTAGCCCATACAAACACATTGAATTAGGCATTACTAGCCCATACAAACACATTGAATTAGGCATTACCCATATAAACACATTGCATTACTAGCCCATACAAACACATTGAATTAGGCATTACTAGCCCATATAAACACATTGAATTAGGCATTACTAGCCCATATAAACACATTGAATTAGGCATTACTAGCCCATATAAACACATTGAAACACATTTGAATTAGGCATTACTAGCCCATATAAACACATTGAATTAGGCATTACTAGCCCATATAAACACATTGAATTAGGCATTACTAGCCCATATAAACACATTGAATTAGGCCCATATAAACACATTGAATTAGGCATTACTAGCCCATATAAACACATTGAATTAGGCATTACTAGCCCATAATAAACACAAACACATTGAATTAGGCATTACTAGCCCATATAAACACATTGAATTAGGCATTACTAGCCCATTGAATTAGGCATTACAGCCCATATAAACACATTGAATTAGGCATTACTAGCCCATATAAACACATTGAATTAGGCATTACTAGCCCATATAAACACATTGAATTAGGCATTACTAGCCCATACAAACACATTGAATTAGGCCCATTAAACACATTGAGCCCATATAAACACATTGAATTAGGCAAACACATTGAATTAGGCATTACTAGCCCATATAAACACATTGAATTAGGCATTACTAGCCCATATAAACACATTGAATTAGGCATTACTAGCCCATACAAACACATTGAATTAGGCATTACTAGCCCATATAAACACATTGAATTAGGCATTACTAGCCCATATAAACACATTGAATTAGGCATTACTAGCCCATACAAACACATTGAATTAGGCATTACTAGCCCATACAAACACATTGAATTAGGCATTACTAGCCCATACAAACACATTGAATTAGGCATTACTAGCTAGAATTAGGCATTACTAGCCCATACAATTGACACAGCCCATATAAACACATTGAATTAGGCATTACTAGCCCATATAAACACATTGAATTAGGCATTACTAGCCCATACAAACACATTGAATTAGGCATTACTAGCCCATATAAACACATTGAATTAGGCATTAATAGCCCATATAAACACATTGAATTAGGCATTGAATTAGGCATTACTAGCCCATATAAACACATTGAATTAGGCATTACTAGCCCATACAAACACATTGAATTAGGCATTACTAGCCCATACAAACACATTGAATTAGGCATTACTAGCCCATAGCCCATACTAAACACATTGAATTAGGCATTACTAGCCCATATAAACACATTGAATTAGGCATTACTAGCCCATATAAACACATTGAATTAGGCATTACTAGCCCATATAAACACATTGAATTAGGCATTACTAGCCCATATAAACACATTGAATTAGGCATTACTAGCCCATATAAACACATTGAATTAGGCATTACTAGCCCATACAAACACATTGAATTAGGCATTACTAGCCCATATAAACACATTGAATTAGGCATTACTAGCCCATATAAACACATTGAATTAGGCATTACTAGCCCATATTGAAACATTACTATTGAATTAGGCATTACTAGCCCATATAAACACATTGAATTAGGCATTACTAGCCCATATAAACACATTGAATTAGGCATTACTAGCCCATATAAACACATTGAATTAGGCATTACTAGCCCATATTGAAAGGCATTACTAGCACATTGAATTAGGCATTACTAGCCCATATAAACACATTGAATTAGGCATTACTAGCCCATACAAACACATTGAATTAGGCATTACTAGCCCATATAAACACATTGAATTAGGCATTACTAGCCCATATAAACACATTGAAACACATTGAATTAGGCATTACTAGCCCATATAAACACATTGAATTAGGCATTACTAGCCCATACAAATTAGGCACATTGAATTAGGCATTACTAGCCCATACAAACACATTGAATTAGGCATTACTAGCCCATATAAACACATTGAATTAGGCATTACTAGCCCATACAAACACATTGAATTAGGCATTACTAGCCCATATAAAACACATTGAATTAGGCATTACTAGCCCATACAAACACATTGAATTAGGCATTACTAGCCCATATAAACACATTGAATTAGGCATTACTAGCCCATATAAACACATTGAATTAGGCATTACTAGCCCATATAAACACATTGAATTAGGCATTACTAGCCCATATAAACACATTGAATTAGGCATTACTAGCCCATATAAACACATTGAATTAGGCATTACTAGCCCATATAAACACATTGAATTAGGCATTACTAGCCCATACAAACACATTGAATTAGGCATTACTAGCCCATATAAACACATTGAATTAGGCATTACTAGCCCATATAAACACATTGAATTAGGCATTACTAGCCCATATAAACACATTGAATTAGGCATTACTAGCCCATATAAACACATTGAATTAGGCATTACTAGCCCATACAAACACATTGAATTAGGCATTACTAGCCCATATAAACACATTGAATTAGGCATTACTAGCCCATACAAACACATTGAATTAGGCATTACTAGCCCATATAAACACATTGAATTAGGCATTACTAGCCCATATAAACACATTGAATTAGGCATTACTAGCCCATATAAACACATTGAATTAGGCATTACTAGCCCATATAAACACATTGAATTAGGCATTAGCTAGCCCATATGAAACACATTGAATTAGGCATTACTAGCCCATATAAACACATTGAATTAGGCATTACTAGCCCATATAAACACATTGAATTAGGCATTACTAGCCCATATAAACACATTGAATTAGGCATTACTAGCCCATATAAACACATTGAATTAGGCATTACTAGCCCATATAAACACATTGAATTAGGCATTACTAGAATTAGGCATTACTAGCCCATATAAACACATTGAATTAGGCATTAAGCCCATATAAACACATTGAATTAGGCATTACTAGCCCATATAAACACATTGAATTAGGCATTACTAGCCCATATAAACACATTGAATTAGGCATTACTAGCCCATATAAACACATTGAATTAGGCATTACTAGCCCATATAAACACATTGAATTAGGCATTACTAGCCCATATAAACACATTGAATTAGGCAAAGACATTGAATTAGGCATTACTAGCCCATACAAACACATTGAATTAGGCATTACTAGCCCATATAAACACATTGAATTAGGCATTACTAGCCCATATAAACACATTGAATTTGGCATTACTAGCTCATACAAACACATTGAATTAGGCATTACTAGCCCATATAAACACATTGAATTAGGCATTACTAGCCCATATTGAATTAGGCATTACTAGCCCATTGAATTAGGCATTACTAGCCCATATAAACACATTGAATTAGGCATTACTAGCCCATATAAAATTAGGCACATTGAATTAGGCATTACTAGCCCATACAAACACATTGAATTAGGCATTACTAGCCCATATAAACACATTGAATTAGGCATTACTAGCCCATATAAACACATTGAATTAGGCATTACTAGCCCATATAAACACATTGAATTAGGCATTACTAGCCCATATAAACACATTGAATTAGGCATTACTAGCCCATATAAACACATTGAATTAGGCATTACTAGCCCATATAAACACATTGAATTAGGCATTACTAGCCCATATAAACACATTGAATTAGGCATTACTAGCCCATATAAACACATTGAATTAGGCATTACTAGCCCATATAAACACATTGAATTAGGCATTACTAGCCCATATAAACACATTGAATTAGGCATTACTAGCCCATATAAACACATTGAATTAGGCATTACTAGCCCATATAAACACATTGAATTAGGCATTAGGCCCATATTACTAGCCCATATAAACACATTGAATTAGGCATTACTAGCCCATATAAACACATTGAATTAGGCATTACTAGCCCATATAAACACATTGAATTAGGCATTACTAGCCCATATAAACACATTGAATTAGGCATTACTAGGCATTAGGCATTACTAGCCCATATAAACACATTGAATTAGGCATTACTAGCCCATATAACCATACAAAAACACATTGAATTAGGCATTACTAGCCCATTGATAAAAACACATTGAATTAGGCATTAGCCCATAGCCCATATTAGGCAAACACATTGAATTAGGCATTACTAGCCCATATAAACACATTGAATTAGGCATTACTAGCCCATACAAACACATTGAATTAGGCATTACTAGCCCATACAAACACATTGAATTAGGCATTACTAGCCCATACAAACACATTGAATTAGGCATTACTAGCCCATATAAACACATTGAATTAGGCATTACTAGCCCATATAAACACATTGAATTAGGCATTACTAGCCCATACAAACACATTGAATTAGGCATTACTAGCCCATACAAACACATTGAATTAGGCATTACTAGCCCATACAAACACATTGAATTAGGCATTACTAGCCCATATAAACACATTGAATTAGGCATTACTAGCCCATATAAACACATTGAATTAGGCATTACTAGCCCATACAAACACATTGAATTAGGCATTACTAGCCCATACAAACACATTGAATTAGGCATTACTATACAAACACATTGAATTAATTACACATTGAATGAATTAGGCATTAATTAGCCCATACAAAGGCACATTGAACACATTGAATTAGGCATTACTAGCCCATATAAACACATTGAATTAGGCATTACACATATAAACACATTGAATTAGGCATTACTAGCCCATATAAACACATTGAATTAGGCATTACTAGCCCATACAAACACATTGAATTAGGCATTACTAGCCCATACAAACACATTGAATTAGGCATTACTAGCCCATATAAACACATTGAATTAGGCATTACTAGCCATATAAACACATTGAATTAGGCATTACAAACACATTGAATTAGGCATTACTAGCCCATATAAACACATTGAATTAGGCATTACTAGCCCATATAAACACATTGAATTAGGCATTACTAGCCCATATAAACACATTGAATTAGGCATTACTAGCCCATATAAACACATTGAATTAGGCATTACTAGCCCAAACACATAAACACATTGAATTAGGCATTACTAGCCCATATAAACACATTGAATTAGGCATTACTAGCCCATATAAACACATTGAATTAGGCATTACTAGCCCATATAAACACATTGAATTAGGCATTACTAGCCCATATAAACACATTGAATTAGGCATTACTAGCCCATACAAACACATTGAATTAGGCATTACACATTGAATTAGCCCATATAAACACATTGAATTAGGCATTACTAGCCCATTAGGCATTGAATTAGGCATTACTAGCCCATATAAACACATTGAATTAGGCATTACTAGCCCATATAAACACATTGAATTAGGCATTACTAGCCCATATAAACACATTGAATTAGGCCAAACACATTGAATTAGGCATTACTAGCCCATATAAACACATTGAATTAGGCATTACTAGCCCATATAAACACATTGAATTAGGCATTACTAGCCCATATAAACACATTGAATTAGGCATTACTAGCCCATATAAACACATTGAATTAGGCATTACTAGCCCATATAAACACATTGAATTAGGCATTAAACACATTGAATTAGCATTACCCCATATAAACACATTGAATTAGGCATTACTAGCCCATATAAACACATTGAATTAGGCATTACTAGCCCATATAAACACATTGAATTAGGCATTAAACACATTGAATTAGGCATTACTAGCCCATACAAACACATTGAATTAGGCATTACTAGCCCATATAAACACATTGAATTAGGCATTACTAGCCCATATAAACACATTGAATTAATTACACATATAAACACATTGAATTAGGCATTACTAGCCCATACAAACACATTGAATTAGGCATTACTAGCCCATATAAACACATTGAATTAGGCATTACTAGCCCATATAAACACATTGAATTAGGCATTACTAGCCCATACAAACACATTGAATTAGGCATTACTAGCCCATACAAACACATTGAATTAGGCATTTGAATTAGGCATTACTAGCCCATACAAACACATTGAATTAGGCATTACTAGCCCATACAAACACATTGAATTAGGCATTACTAGCCCATATAAACACATTGAATTAGGCATTACTAGCCCATATAAACACATTGAATTAGGCATTACTAGCCCATATAAACACATTGAATTAGGCATTACTAGCCCATACAAACACATTGAATTAGGCATTACTAGCCCATACAAACACATTGAATTAGGCATTACTAGCCCATACAAACACATTGAATTAGGCATTACTAGCCCAACAAACACATTGAATTAGGCATTAAACTAGCCCATATAAACACATTGAATTAGGCATTACTAGCCCATATAAACACATTGAATTAGGCATTACTAGCCCATATAAACACATTGAATTAGGCATTACTAGCCCATATAAACACATTGAATTAGGCATTACTAGCCCATATAAACACATTGAATTAGGCATTACTAGCCCATACAAACACATTGAATTAGGCATTACTAGCCCATATAAACACATTGAATTAGGCATTACTAGCCCATACAAACACATTGAATTAGGCATTACTAGCCCATTGAATTAGGCATTACTAGCCCATATAAACACATTGAATTAGGCATTACTAGCCCATATAAACACATTGAATTAGGCATTACTAGCCCATATAAACACATTGAATTAGGCATTACTAGCCCATACAAACACATTGGCAATTAGGCATTACTAGCCCATACAAACACATTGAATTAGGCATTACTAGCCCATATAAACACATTGAATTAGGCATTACTAGCCCATATAAACACATTGAATTAGGCATTACTAGCCCATACAAACACATTGAATTAGGCATTACTAGCCCATATAAACACATTGAATTAGGCATTACTAGCCCATATAAACACATTGAATTAGGCATTACTAGCCCATATAAACACATTGAATTAGGCATTACTAGCCCATATAAACACATTGAATTAGGCATTACTAGCCCATATAAACACATTGAATTAGGCATTACTAGCCCATATAAACACATTGAATTAGGCATTACTAGCCCATATAAACACATTGAATTAGGCATTACTAGCCCATATAAACACATTGAATTAGGCAGCCCATATAAACACATTGAATTAGGCATTACTAGCCCATACAAACACATTGAATTAGGCATTACCCCATATAAACACATAATTAGGCATTACTAGCCCAAACACATTGAATTAGGCAGCCCATATAAACATTACTAGCCCATATAAACACATTGAATTAGGCATTACTAGCCCATACAAACACATTGAATTAGGCATTACTAGCCCATATAAACACATTGAATTAGGCATTACTAGCCCATATAAACACATTGAATTAGGCATTACTAGCCCATATAAACACATTGAATTAGGCATTACTAGCCCATATAAACACATTGAATTAGGCATTACTAGCCCACATTGAATTAGGCATTACTAGCCCATATAAACACATTGAATTAGGCATTACTAGCCCATATAAACACATTGAATTAGGCATTACTAGCCCAAACATTGAAAACAGCCCATATTGAATTAGGCATTACTAGCCCATATAAACACATTGAATTAGGCATTACTAGCCCATATAAACACATTGAATTAGGCATTACTAGCCCATACAAACACATTGAATTAGGCATTACTAGCCCATATAAACACATTGAATTAGGCATTACTAGCCCATACAAACACATTGAATTAGGCATTACTAGCCCATACAAACACATTGAATTAGGCATTACTAGCCCATATAAACACATTGAATTAGGCATTACTAGCCCATATAAACACATTGAATAACAGAATAACAGATTCACTACATCTAAAAATCTAAAGGAAGTTTGTTCTGAAGTGTCTGTCCTATAATCTGAGAGAAGAAGAAAGACCAAGAAATGATATATATATATATATATAAATACTTTTTAAAACCAACCATTTAAAAGTTTGTAACCATTGTTACCACTATTAAAACGACAAGTGTCTTCTGGTTCCCGAAAACACCTGTCTGCATCCCAAATGACAAAGAGATATGAAAGAGACAGAGGAGAGAGGAAGAGGAGGGAGAGAGAGAGGGAGGAGATAAAGAGAGATGGAGATGAGAGATAAGGAGAGAAGGGATAAAGAGAGGGGAGGGGAAAGATGGAGAGATAGGGAGAGAGGAGGAGAGGTAGATAGAGAGAGTGAGGAGGGAGAAGGGTGGAGAGATAGGGAGAGAGAAGTGAGAGGAGGAGAGGTGGATAGAGAGAGTGAGAAGGGAGAAGGATGGAGAGATAGGGAGAGAGAAGTGAGAGGAGGAGAGGTGGATAGAGAGAGTGAGGAGGAAGAAGGATGGAGAGATAGGGAGAGAGGAGGAGAGGTAGATAGAGAGAGTGAGGAGGAAGAAGGATGGAGAGATAGGGAGAGAGGAGGAGAGGTAGATAGAGAGAGTGAGAAGGGAGAAGGATGGAGAGATAGGGAGAGAGAAGTGAGAGGAGGAGAGGTGGATAGAGAGAGTGAGGCGGAAGAAGGATGGAGAGATAGGGAGAGAGGAGGAGAGGTGGATAGAGAGAGTGAGGAGGGAGAAGGATGGAGAGATAGGGAGAGAGAAGTGAGAGGAGGAGAGGTGGATAGAGAGAGTGAGGAGGAAGAAGGATGGAGAGATAGGGAGAGAGGAGGAGAGGTAGATAGAGAGAGTGAGGAGGGAGAAGGGTGGAGAGATAGGGAGAGAGAAGTGAGAGGAGGAGAGGTGGATAGAGAGAGTGAGAAGGGAGAAGGATGGAGAGATAGGGAGAGAGAAGTGAGAGGAGGAGAGGTGGATAGAGAGAGTGAGGAGGAAGAAGGATGGAGAGATAGGGAGAGAGGATGAGAGGTAGATAGAGAGAGTGAGGAGGGAGAAGGATGGAGAGATAGGGAGAGAGGAGGAGAGGTAGATAGAGAGAGTGAGGAGGAAGAAGGATGGAGAGATAGGGAGAGAGGAGGAGAGGTAGATAGAGGGAGTGAGAAGGGAGAAGGATGGAGAGATAGGGAGAGAGAAGTGAGAGGAGGAGAGGTGGATAGAGAGAGTGAGGAGGAAGAAGGATGGAGAGATAGGGAGAGAGGAGGAGAGGTGGATAGAGAGAGTGAGGAGGAAGAAGGATGGAGAGATAGGGAGAGAGGAGGAGAGGTGGATAGAGAGAGTGAGGAGGGAGAAGGATGGAGAGATAGGGAGAGAGGAGGAGAGGTGGATAGAGAGAGTGAGGAGGGAGAAGGATGGAGAGATAGGGAGAGAGGAGGAGAGGTAGATAGAGAGAGTGAGAAGGGAGAAGGATGGAGAGAGAGAATAGGAAAGGTGCCAGTTTGTAACAATGTACGGTGAAGCTCTTCATCTTCATCATCTCTCCTCATGCCTGTTTGCCCGTACCCTAGTATGTGTACAGATGTTGGATCTTAACTAGATCTCTTTTTCGTTGTGAAGAATTTTACTTAATTCATCCGGAAAATTAAAATAAGCATTGTGATTGGCTAAACATGTTCAGTTCTGTTTCTCTCCATTGGGGGGTGGTGGAGTCGTTGGAATCAAGGCTATATTAAAATAGTATTCTCTCTCTCTCTCTCTCTCTCTCTGTCTCTCTCTCTCTCTCTCTCTCTCTCTCTCTCTCTCTCTCTCTCTCTCTCTCTCTGTCTCTCTCTCTCTCTCTCTCTCTCTCTCTCTTTCCCTCTTTCTCTCGCTAGGCTTAGGTCCTATTACTGGGTCCTAATATATCTTAATAACACATAGATATTGGTCTCCACTAGGCGACGACACACAAGTATCTTTCAGGGGAGGACAATTCCAGTTCTCTGGAAGGGTCTGTTTGGTGTCACAGTTTTGCCCCCAGCCCCCAGCACCCAGCACCCAGCACCCAGCACCCAGCCCCCAGCCCCCAGCACCCAGCCCCCAGCACCCAGCACCCAGCACCCAGCACCCAGCCCCAGCACCCAGCACCCAGCACCCAGCACCCAGCAACCAGCCCCCAGCCCCAGCCCCCAGCACCCAGTACCCACCACCCAACACCCAGCCCCCAACACCCAGCACCCAGCACCCAGCCCCCAGCCCCCCACCACCCAACACCCAGCCCCAACACCCAGCACCCAGCCCCCAGCCCCAACACCCAGCACCCAGCACCCAGCACCCAACACCCAGCCCCCAGCCCCCAACACCCAGCACCCAGCCCCCAGCCCCCAGCCCCCAGCCCCACCACCCAACACCCAGCACCCAGCACCCAGCCCCCAGCCCCCACCACCCAACACCCAGCACCCAACACCCAGCACCCAGCCCCAACACCCAGCACCCAACACCCAGCACCCAACACCCAGCACCCAGCACCCAACACCCAGCACCCAGCACCCAACACCCAGCACCCAACACCCAGCACCCAACACCCAGCACCCAACACCCAACACCCAACACCCAGCACCCAACACCCAACACCCAACACCCAGCACCCAACACCCAGCACCCAACACCCAGCACCCAGCACCCAACACCCAGCACCCAGCACCCAGCACCCAGCACCACCCAGCCCCACCACCCAACACCCAGCACACAACACCCAGCACCCAGCCCCCAACACTCCAGCACCCAACACCCAGCACCCAACACCTTTTACTCCAGCACCCAACACCCAGCACCCAACACCCAGCACCCAGCCCCCAGCACCCAGCACCCAACACCCAGCACCCAGCACCCAACACCCAGCCCCCAGCACCCAGCACCCAGCCCCCAGCACCAGCACCCAGCACCCAGCCCCCAACACCCAGCCCCCAACACCCAGCCCCCAGCACCCAGCCCCCAACACCCAGCCCCCAACACCCAGCCCCCAGCCCCCAGCCCCCAGCCCCAGCCCCCCGACACCCAGCCCCCAGCCCCCAGCCCCCAACACCCAGCCCCAGCACCCAGCCCCCAGCACCCAGCCCCCAACACCCAGCCCCCAGCACCCAGCCCCCAGCACCCACCCCCAGCCCCCAGCACCCAGCCCCCAACCCCCAGCACCCAGCCCCAGCCCCCAGCACCCAGCCCCCAGCCCCCAGCACACCTGACTCCAATAATCACCTAATCACGATCTTTAGTTTAAAATGCAATTTGATTAATCAGAAGCTGTGTTTGCTGGGGATGGAGAGACAGTGTGACATCAAATCAGGCCCCCTGAGGACTGGAGTTTCTGTGTTTGCTGGGGATGGAGAGACAGTGTGACATCAAATCAGGCCCCCTGAGGACTGGAGTTTCTGTGTTTGCTGGGGATGGAGAGACAGTGTGACATCAAATCAGGCCCTGAGGACTGGAGTTTCTGTGTTTGCTGGGGATGGAGAGACAGTGTGACATCAAATCAGGCCCCCTGAGGACTGGAGTTTCTGTGTTTGCTGGGGATGGAGAGACAGTGTGACATCAAATCAGGCCCCCTGAGGACTGGAGTTTCTGTGTTTGCTAGGGATGGAGAAACAGTGTGACATCAAATCAGGCCCCCTGAGGACTGGAGTTTCTGTGTTTGCTGGGGATGGAGAGACAGTGTGACATCAAATCAGGCCCCCTGAGGACTGGAGTTTCTGTGTTTGCTGGGGATGGAGAAACAGTGTGACATCAAATCAGGCCCCCTGAGGACTGGAGTTTCTGTGTTTGCTGGGGATGGAGAAACAGTGTGACATCAAATCAGGCCCCCTGAGGACTGGAGTTTCTGTGTTTGCTGGGGATGGAGAAACAGTGTGACATCAAATCAGACCCCCTGAGGACTGGAGTTTCTGTGTTTGCTAGGGATGGAGAAACAGTGTGACATCAAATCAGGCCCCCTGAGGACTGGAGTTTCTGTGTTTGCTAGGGATGGAGAGACAGTGTGACATCAAATCAGGCCCCCTGAGGACTGGAGTTTCTGTGTTTGCTAGGGATGGAGAGACAGTGTGACATCAAATCAGGCCCCCTGAGGACTGGAGTTTCTGTGTTTGCTGGGGATGGAGAGACAGTGTGACATCAAATCAGGCCCCCTGAGGACTGGCGTTTCTGTGTTTGCTGGGGATGGAGAGACAGTGTGACATCAAATCAGGCCCCCTGAGGACTGGAGTTTCTGTGTTTGCTGGGGATGGAGAAACAGTGTGACATCAAATCAGGCCCCCTGAGGACTGGAGTTTCTGTGTTTGCTGGGGATGGAGAGACAGTGTGACATCAAATCAGGCCCCCTGAGGACTGGAGTTTCTGTGTTTGCTAGGGATGGAGAGACAGTGTGACATCACATCAGGCCCCCTGAGGACTGGAGTTTCTGTGTTTGCTGGGGATGGAGAGACAGTGTGACATCAAATCAGGCCCCCTGAGGACTGGAGTTTCTGTGTTTGCTAGGGATGAAGAGACAGTGTGACATCAAATCAGGCCCCCTGAGGACTGGAGTTTCTTTGTTTGCTAAGGATGGAGAGACAGTGTGACATCAAATCAGGCCCCCTGAGGACTGGAGTTTCTGTGTTTGCTAGGGATGAAGAGACAGTGTGACATCAAATCAGGCCCCCTGAGGACTGGAGTTTCTGTGTTTGCTGGGGATGGAGAGACAGTGTGACATCAAATCAGGCCCCCTGAGGACTGGAGTTTCTATGTTTGCTGGGGATGGAGAGACAGTGTGACATCAAATCAGGCCCCCTGAGGACTGGCGTTTCTGTGTTTGCTGGGGATGGAGAGACAGTGTGACATCAAATCAGGCCCCCTGAGGACTGGAGTTTCTGTGTTTGCTGGGGATGGAGAAACAGTGTGACATCAAATCAGGCCCCCTGAGGACTGGAGTTTCTGTGTTTGCTGGGGATGGAGAGACAGTGTGACATCAAATCAGGCCCCCTGAGGACTGGAGTTTCTGTGTTTGCTAGGGATGGAGAGACAGTGTGACATCACATCAGGCCCCCTGAGGACTGGAGTTTCTGTGTTTGCTGGGGATGGAGAGACAGTGTGACATCAAATCAGGCCCCCTGAGGACTGGAGTTTCTGTGTTTGCTAGGGATGAAGAGACAGTGTGACATCAAATCAGGCCCCCTGAGGACTGGAGTTTCTTTGTTTGCTAAGGATGGAGAGACAGTGTGACATCAAATCAGGCCCCCTGAGGACTGGAGTTTCTGTGTTTGCTAGGGATGAAGAGACAGTGTGACATCAAATCAGGCCCCCTGAGGACTGGAGTTTCTGTGTTTGCTGGGGATGGAGAGACAGTGTGACATCAAATCAGGCCCCCTGAGGACTGGAGTTTCTATGTTTGCTGGGGATGGAGAGACAGTGTGACATCAAATCAGGCCCCCTGAGGACTGGAGTTTCTGTGTTTGCTGGGAATGGAGAGACAGTGTGACATCAAATCAGGCCCCCTGAGGACTGGAGTTCCCCATCCCTGTTAGTGTTTGTATCTAAAGGTTATAATTGAACTGTCAAAGTGTTGTCCAGTCGTGGCCTGGAGTCTAGCGGTTATGGTTGCTGCCTTATATCTGGAGTCTAGCGGTTATGGTTGCTGCCTTATATATGGAGTCTAGCGGTTATGGTTGCTGCCTTATATATGGAGTCTAGCGGTTATGGTTGCTGCCTTATATATGGAGTCTAGTGGTTATGGTTGCTGCCTTATATATGGAGTCAAGCGGTTATGGTTGCTGCCTTATATATGGAGTCTAGTGGTTATGGTTGCAGCCTTATATATGGAGTCTAGCGGTTATGGTTGCTGCCTTATATCTGGAGTGTAGCGGTTATGGTTGCTGCCTTATATATGGAGTCTAGCGGTTATGGTTGCTGCCTTATATATGGAGTCTAGCGGTTATGGTTGCTGCCTTATATATGGAGTCTAGCGGTTATGGTTGCTGCCTTATATATGGAGTCTAGCGGTTATGGTTGCTGCCTTATATCTGGAGTGTAGCTGTTATGGTTGCTGCCTTATATATGGAGTCTAGCGGTTACGGTTGCGCCTTATATATGGAGTCTAGCGGTTATGGTTGCTGCCTTATATATGGAGTCTAGCGGTTATGGTTGCTGCCTTATATATGGAGTCTAGCGGTTATGGTTGCTGCCTTATATATGGAGTCTAGCGGTTATGGTTGCTGCCTTATATCTGGAGTCTAGCGGTTATGGTTGCTGCCTTATATATGGAGTCTAGCGGTTATGGTTACTGCCTTATATATGGAGTCCAGCGGTTATGGTTGCTGCCTTATATATGGAGTGTAGCGGTTATGGTTGCTGCCTTATATATGGAGTCTAGCGGTTATGGTTGCTGCCTTATATATGGAGTCTAGCGGTTATGGTTGCTGCCTTATATATGGAGTCCAGTGGTTATGGTTGCTGCCTTATATATGGAGTCTAGCGGTTATGGTTGCTGCCTTATATATGGAGTCTAGCGGTTATGGTTGCTGCCTTATATATGGAGTCTAGCGGTTATGGTTGCTGCCTTATATATGGAGTCTAGCGGTTATGGTTGCTGCCTTATATATGGAGTGTAGCGGTTATGGTTGCTGCCTTATATATGGAGTCTAGCGGTTATGGTTGCTGCCTTATATATGGAGTCTAGCGGTTATGGTTGCTGCCTTATATATGGAGTCTAGCGGTTATGGTTGCTGCCTTATATATGGAGTCCAACGGTTATGGTTGCTGCCTTATATATGGAGTCTAGCGGTTATGGTTGCTGCCTTATATATGGAGTCTAGCGGTTATGGTTGCTGCCTTATATATGGAGTCTAGCGGTTATGGTTGCTGCCTTATATAGGCCTACCGTGTTCGGTTTGATTCTAGCCCTTCTGGCACAAATAACACCATGTCCAGATTGACTCGATCTCATTACACATTTCAAATATGGACAGGGGCATTGATACATTTTTCTTGATAAGAAATGACCAGACCAGACACTTTTGGATATCGTAAATAGTGAACAAATTAAACAGTACAGTAGCTTTACAGTGGTAAATGAAGAAACACTATCTATTTGTACAGAATGCTTCTAAAATAGATAAATCACCTTTAGTCTGTTCAAAAAAAGGACTAAGTTGTTCCGATGACAATACCAACCAGATGGCAAATGTATTTTGAAAGACTTTGTTTGGAAGCAGGACTAAGGTGGAGAAGGAAGAGGCTCAATCTCGCCAAAATAAGCCCAAGGCGTTTCTATTCAATTCACAATAAAACCTTTTTTTTTTACTAAAAATGTTTACACCAAGTGGATTTTTTTTTTGTTTCACTCAGAATGAACAGTGATCCAACAGTCAAACAATCAGTACAGAAAAATGTCCCTATTAATCAAGTTACTAGTATGTAAATCAGACACATTTCACCATGGAGTAAAAATGATGTCAAAAGTATATACTTTTACTATTTTTATGTGCGTTTTAGCTTACCCTAACTCTTCTTTACTAACCTTAACCTTCTCCTCCTAACCTGCTACATTAATTATCCTGACCTTTTCACGTTCATTATCCTAACCACGAAAAGTACATTTGTGACAAAAACCGTATCCCTTCTATACAAACCAGATTGACCTTCCAACCATCCCTTCTCACCTTTCCACTTTGAAGGGTATTTTCTTCTCTTGGTTGGTACAGTCTCCTCCCCCCTCAGTTTTGCCCGTTACAAGCTGGAAATAAAAATAAAACGACACACACAAAAAAATACAACCAGTCACTACAAACATACAGACATACTTCCTACTAACATAAAGACAACTACAAACATACAGACATACTTCCTACTAACATAAAGACAACTACAAACATACAGACATACTTCCTACTAACATAAAGACAACTACAAACATACAGACATACTTCCTACTAACATAAAGACAACTACAAACATACAGACAACTCAGTTGCCGGAGAAGAAGGAAACCACTCAGGGATTTCACCATGAGGCCAATGGTGACTTTAAAACAGTTACAGAGTTTAATGGCTGTGATAGGAGAAAACAACATGTAGTTACTCCACAATATTAACCTAAATGACAGAGTGAAAAGAAGGAAGCCTGTACAGAACACAAGTATTTCAAAACATCTATCCTGTTTGCAACAATACACTAAAGTAATACTATAAAAAATTGGCAAAGCAATTAACTTACTATGCTTGTAATTGTTAAGGACTGGTGAGTTTTTCAGGATAAAAAAACTTACAGAAAGGAGCTAAGCATAGGCAAAATCCTAGAGGAAAACCTGATTCAGTCTGCTTTCCACCAGACACTGGGAGATTCATTCACTTTTTAGCAGGACAATATCCTAAAACTCAAGGCCAAATCTGCACTGGAGTTATCAAGACAGTGAATGTTCCTGAAGTTTTGACTTAAATCTGCTTGATAAGAATCGAAAATGTTGTCTGAATAATTGTAAAATACTGTACTATCCAGGTGTGCAAATCTTACCCAGAAAGACTCACAGCTGTAATCGCTGCCATGGTGATTCTAACATGTGAAAACTTATTAAATGGCATATTTCCAATACACTTGCAAAAAAATTTCTAAAAACATCATGGGGTATTGTGATGTCATCATGGGGTATTGTGATGTCATCATGTGGTATTGTGATGTCATCATTGGGTATTGTGTGTAGATGGGGGACATGTTTTATTTATTTCATCCATTTTGAATTCAGGCTGTAACAAGATGTGGAATAAGTCAAGTGGTATGAATACTTTCTGAACGCTCAACAGAAATGGGAAATGGGACTGTAATCGCTCAACAGAAATGGGAAATGGGACTGTAATCGCTCAACAGAAATGCATTGGGAAATGGGACTGTAATCGCTCAACAGAAATGCATTGGAAAATGGGACTGTAATCGCTCAACAGAAATGCATTGGGAAATGGGACTGTAATCGCTCAACAGAAATGCATTGGAAAATGGGACTGTAATCGCTCAACAGAAATGCATTGGGAAATGGGACTGTAATCGCTCAACAGAAATGCATTGGAAAATGGGACTGTAATCGCTCAACAGAAATGCATTGGGAAATGGGACTGTAATCGCTCAACAGAAATGGGAAATGGGACTGTAATTGCTCAACAGACATGGGAAATGGGACTGTAATCGCTCAACAGAAATTGGAAATGGGACTGTAATCGCTCAACAGAAATGGGAAACGGGACTGTAATCGCTCAAGAGAAATGGGAAATGGGACTGTAATCGCTCAACAGAAATGCATTGGGAAATGGGACTGTAATCGCTCAACAGAAATGGGAAATGGGACTGTAATCGCTCAACAGAAATGGGAAACGGGACTGTAATCGCTCAACAGAAATGGTAAATGGGACTGTAATCGCTCAACAGAAATGGGAAATGGGACTGTAATCGCTCAACAGAAATGCATTGGGAAGTGGGACTGTAGTCGCTCAACAGAAATGCATTGGGAAATGGGACTGTAATCGCTCAACAGAAATGGGAAATGGGACTGTAATCGCTCAACAGAAATGCATTGGGAAATGGGACTGTAATCGCTCAACAGAAATGAGAAATGGGACTGTAATCGCTCAACAGAAATGGGAAATGGGACTGTAATCGCTCAACAGAAATGGGAAATGGGACTGTAATCGCTCAACAGAAATGGGAAATGGGACTGTAATCGCTCAACAGAAATGCATTGGGAAATGGGACTGTAATCGCTCAACAGAAATGGGAAATGGGACTGTAATCGCTCAACAGAAATGGGAAATGGGACTGTAATCGCTCAACAGAAATGGGAAATGGGACTGTAATCGCTCAACAGAAATGGGAAATGGGACTGTAATCGCTCAACAGAAATGGGAAATGGGACTGTAATCGCTCAACAGACATGGTAAATGGGACTGTAATCGCTCAACAGAAATGGGAAAAGGGACTGTAATTGCTCAACAGACATGGGAAATGGGACTGTAATCGCTCAACAGAAATGGGAAATGGGACTGTAATCGCTCAACAGAAATGGGAAACGGGACTGTAATCGCTCAACAGAAATGGGAAATGGGACTGTAATCGCTCAACAGAAATGGGAAATGGGACTGTAATCGCTCAACAGAAATGGGAAATGGGACTGTAATCGCTCAACAGAAATGGGAAATGGGACTGTAATCGCTCAACAGAAATGCATTGGGAAATGGGACTGTAATCGCTCAACAGAAATGGGAAATGGGACTGTAATCGCTCAACAGACATGGGAAACGGGACTGTAATCGCTCAACAGAAATGGTAAATGGGACTGTAATCGCTCAACAGAAATGGGAAATGGGACTGTAATCGCTCAACAGAAATGCATTGGGAAGTGGGACTGTAGTCGCTCAACAGAAATGCATTGGGAAATGGGACTGTAATCGCTCAACAGAAATGGGAAATGGGACTGTAATCGCTCAACAGAAATGCATTGGGAAATGGGACTGTAATCGCTCAACAGAAATGGGAAATGGGACTGTAATCGCTCATCAGAAATGGGAAATGGGACTGTAATCGCTCAACAGAAATGGGAAATGGGACTGTAATCGCTCAACAGAAATGGGAAATGGGACTGTAATCGCTCAACAGAAATGGGAAATGGGACTGTAATCGCTCAACAGAAATGGGAAATGGGACTGTAATCGCTCAACAGAAATGGGAAATGGGACTGTAATCGCTCAACAGAAATGGGAAATGGGACTGTAATCGCTCAACAGACATGGTAAATGGGACTGTAATCGCTCAACAGAAATGGGAAACGGGACTGTAATCGCTCAACAGAAATGGGAAATGGGACTGTAATCGCTCAACAGAAATGGGAAATGGGACTGTAATCGCTCAACAGAAATGGGAAACGGGACTGTAATCGCTCAACAGAAATGGGAAATAGGACTGTAATCGCTCAACAGAAATGGGAAACCGGACTGTAATCGCTCAACAGAAATGGGAAATGGGACTGTAATCGCTCAACAGAAATGGGAAATGGGACTGTAATCGCTCAACAGAAATGCATTGGGAAATGGGACTGTAATCGCTCAACAGAAATGGGAAACGGGACTGTAATCACTCAACAGAAATGGGAAATGGGACTGTAACCGCTCAACAGAAATGGGAAATGGGTCTAAATAGTGAAAGTGAAAGAATTTAATGAATAATTTGCAACACATCCAAACGGCCAACTGTTGTTGGGACGACTGGGAATTATCTTTTGACACTGTAGCAACCTAGGAGAGAAACAAACACATTATCACTCTGCTTAAACCTGTCTGTCATGTTGGTGATGAAGAAATGCATCAGAGGACATAATGTTAAAGTCAAATGTTTTTAATGATCAAAAATCACAACATTGTCTATCATCATTTTTTTTGACTGATGGCTAAAGGCTGCTAGCGCAAGTCAGGTTGTTGCTCGAGGACAGGGTACGTGAAAGAGTGACATTGATTGCAGCACCAAGGTAGGTTGAATTCAATCAACACAACATTTTAGTGTGTATATATATATATATATATAGTATATGGTAGAAAAGTCTATATACAGTGAGTGCAAATGAGGTAAGATAAGGGAGTTAAGGCAATAAATAGGCCATAGTGAAGAAGTAATTACAATATAGCAATTAAACACTGGAATGGTAGATATGCAGGAGAGGAATGTGCAAGTAGAGATACTGGGGTGCAAAGGAGCAAGATAAATAAATAAATACAGTATGGGGATGAGGTAGGTAGATAGATGGGCTGTTTACAGATGGGCTATGTACAGGTGCAGTGATCTGTAAGCTGCTCTGACAGCTGGTGCTTAAAGCTAGTGAGGGACATATGAGTCTCCATCTTCAGAGATTTTTGAAGTTCGTTCCAGTCATTGGCTTTGGTGACAAAACTGATGACACTGTGATAGACTGCATCCAATTTGTTGAGTAAAGTGTTGGAGGCTATTTTATAAATGACATCGCTGAAGTCGAGAATCGGTAGGATGGTCAGTTTTACGAGGGTATGTTTGGCAGCATGAGTGAAGGATGCTTTGTTGCAAAATACGAAGCAGATTCTAGATCTAATTTTAGATTGGAGATGCTTAATTTGAGTCTGGAAGGAGAGTTTACAGTCTAACCAGACACCTAGGTGTTTGCAGTTATCCACATATTCTAAGTCAGAACTGTCCAGAGTAGTGATGCTGGACGGGCGGACAGGTGCGGGCAGCGATTGGTTGAAGAGCATGCATTTAGTTTTACTTGCATTTAAGAGGATTGTGAGGCCACGGAAGGAAAGTTGTATGGCATTGAAGATCGTCTAGAGGTCAGTTAACACAGAGCCCAAAGAAGGGCCAGAAGTATACAGAATGGTGTCGTCTGCGTAGAGGTGGATCAGAGAATCACCAGCAGCAAGAGCGACATCATTGAAATATACAGAGAAAAGAGTCGGCCCGAGAATTGAACCCTGTGGCACCCCCATAGAGACTGCCAGAGGTGCGGACAACAGGCCCTCTGATTTGACACACTGAACTCTATCAGATAAGTAGTTGGTGAACCAGGCGAGGCAGTCATTTGAGAAACCAAGGCTGTTGAGTCTGCCGATAAGAATGTGGTGAGTGACAGAGTTGAAAGCCTTGGTCCAGGTCAATGAATACAGATGCACAGTATTGTCTCTTATCGATGGCGGTTATGATATCATTTAGGACCTTGAGCGTGGCTGAGGTGCACCAATGACCAGCTCTGAAACCAGATTGAATAGCGGAGAAGGTACGGTGGGATTCGAAATGGTCGGTGATCTGTTTGTTAACTTTCGAAGACCTTAGAAAGGCAGGGTAGGGTAGATATAGGTCTGTAGCAGTTTGAGTCTGGAGTGTCTGCCCCTTTGAAGAGGGTGATGACCGCGGCAGCTTTCCAATCTTTGGGAATCTCAGACGACATGAAAGAGAGGTTGAACAGGCTAGTAATAGGGGTTGCAACAATTTTGGCTGATGATTTTAGAAAGAGAGTGTCCAGATTGTCTAGCCCAGCTGATTTGTAGGGGTCCCGATTTTGCAGCTCTTTCAGAATATCAGCTATCTGGATTTTGGTGAAGGAGAAATGGGGGAGGCTTGAGCGAGTTGCTGTGGAGGGTGTCCCGGGCTGTTGTCCAGGGTAGGGGTAGCCAGGTGAAAAGCATGGCCAGTTGTAGAAAAATGCTTATTGAAATTCTCGATTATATCAGTTATAGTGGATTTATTGGTGGTGACAGTGTTTCCTATCCTCAGTGCAGTGGGCAGCTGGGAGGAGGTGCTCTTTTTCTCCATGGACTTTACAGTGTCTCAGGACTTTTTGGAGTTTGTGCTGCAGGATGCAAATTTCTGTTTGAAAAAGCTAGGCTTAGGTTTCCTAACTGCCTGTGTATATTGGTTCCTAACTTCCATGAAAGTTGCATATCGCAGGGGACTATTCGATGCTAATGCCGTACTCCACAGGATGTTTCTGTGCTGGTCAAGGGCAGTCAGGTCTGGACCAGGGGCTATCTATTCCTGATTCTACATTTTTTGAATGGGGCATGCTTATTTAAAATGGTGACGAGAGCACTTTTAACGAATAACCAGGCATCTTCTACTGACGGAATGAGGTCAATATCCTTCCAGGATACCTGGGCCAGGTCATTTAGAAAGGCCTGCTCGCTGAAGTGTTTTCGGGAGCGCTTGACAGTGATGAGGGGTGTTCATTTGACCGCAGACCCATTAAGTACGCAAGCAATGAGGCAGTGATCTCTGAGATCCTGGTTGAAGACAGCAGAGGTGTATTTGGAGGGCAGGTTGGTTTGGATGATATGAAATTTTGCAGAAGTCCAGGTAATTCCTAAGGGTTCACATTATTTTTCTTGTCACTGTAAATTCAATTTGTGTTTCACTAGATTTGGATAATATCCAAATCATATCTACATATAGTTACTAGAATGTTGTTAAGCTAAATTGTATATTAATATGTTTTTAAATAACATAACATTCTTAGACTGTTAAACTGTACATTACAAACATTTTTGGGGTGTTTTGTTTAATGGAAAGTTTTCTTAACGTTCTCGGGAACTTTAAATAGAATCATGAGGAAACCTGTTGGAAACGTTACGCTGAAGTACGGAAATTGCCACAGAAGAAGGTTGCTTCTTTATGTTCTCTGAACTATTTGAGAAAATTCAAACCAGTTGGAGAACGTTCCTACAACATGCCCAAACATTTTAATTAAATATAACCATGTTTGACCTGTTAGGCAACTTTCCGTTAAAGTAATGAAATACCCCCCAAAAATAACGTTTTTTTTTGTTTGTTGTGAAATTCCTTAAAATGTGCTGAGGATGTTCCAAAACCTAGCAAACTATCCTGCACCATTCCTAGAAAGTTGTGGGAAGGTTGTGGGAAGGTTGTAAAATAACCATAGGACAACCACACTCTCACCACGCTCTAAGAAACAAGTGGTTTTACCGGCCTTGTCCTCGGAGAAAGAGTTCCCATCTTACCGTGTATAACATGTTAAAGTCTTCTCCGTTAGGTTTGCCCTTTACCTCCTGGGGATAAAGGACCCAGGATTATCCCATTACCTCCTGGGGATAAAGGATAAAGAGTTCCCATCTTACCGTGTATAACATGTTAAAGTGTTCTCCGTTAGGTTTGCCCTTTACCTCCTGGGGATAAAGGATAAAGAGTTCCCATCTTACCGTGTATAACATGTTAAAGTGTTCTCCGTTAGGTTTGCCCTTTACCTCCTGGGGATAAAGGATAAAGAGTTCCCATCTTACCGTGTATAACATGTTAAAGTCTTCTCCGTTAGGTTTGCCCTTTACCTCCTGGAGATAAAGGACCCAGGATTATCCCATTACCTCCTGGGGATAAAGGATAAAGAGTTCCCATCTTACCGTGTATAACATGTTAAAGTCTTCTCCGTTAGGTTTGCCCTTTACCTCCTGGAGATAAAGGACCCAGGATTATCCCATTACCTCCTGGGGATAAAGGATAAAGAGTTCCCATTTTACCGTGTATAACATGTTAAAGTCTTCTCCGTTAGGTTTGCCCTTTACCTCCTGGAGATAAAGGACCCAGGATTATCCCATTACCTCCTGGGGATAAAGGATAAAGAGTTCCCATCTTACCGTGTATAACATGTTAAAGTCTTCTCCGTTAGGTTTGCCCTTTACCTCCTGGAGATAAAGGACCCAGGATTATCCCATTACCTCCTGGGGATAAAGGATAAAGAGTTCCCATCTTACCGTGTATAACATGTTAAAGTCTTCTCCGTTAGGTTTGCCCTTTACCTCCTGGGGATAAAGGATAAAGAGTTCCCATCTTACCGTGTATAACATGTTAAAGTGTTCTCCGTTAGGTTTGCCCTTTACCCCCTGGAGATAAAGGACCCAGGAGGAAAACATCCATTAAAGCCCCAGGATTATCCCTTTACCTCCTGGAGATAAAGGACCCAGGAGGAAAACATCAATTAAAGCCCCAGGATTATCCCTTTACCCCCTGGAGATAAAGGACCCAGGAGGAAAACATCCATTAAAGCCCCAGGATTATCCCTTTACCTCCTGGAGATAAAGGACCCAGGAGGAAAACATCCATTAAAGCCCCAGGATTATCCCTTTACCCCCTGGAGATAAAGGACCTAGGAGGAAAACATCCATTAAAGCCCCAGGATTATCCCTTCCCCTCCTGGAGATAAAGGACCCAGGAGGAAAACATCCATTAAAGCCCCAGGATTATCCCTTTACCTCCTGGAGATAAAGGACCCAAGAGGAAAACATCCATTAAAGCCCCAGGATTATCCCTTTACCTCCTGGAGATAAAAGACCCAGGAGGAAAACATCCATTAAAGCCCCAGGATTATCCCTTTATCTCCTGGAGATAAAGGACCCAGGAGGAAAACATCCATTAAAGCCCCAGGATTATCCCTTTACCTCCTGGAGATAAAGGACCCAGGAGGAAAACATCCATTAAAGCCCCAGGATTATCCCTTTACCTCCTGGAGATAAAGGACCCAGGAGGAAAACATCCATTAAAGCCCCAGGATTATCCCTTTACCTCCTGGAGATAAAGGACCCAGGAGGAAAACATCCATTAAAGCCCCAGGATTATCCCTTTACCTCCTGGAGATAAAGGACCCAGGAGGAAAACATCCATTAAAGCCCCAGGATTATCCCTTTACCTCCTGGAGATAAAGGACCCAGGAGGAAAACATCCATTAAAGCCCCAGGATTATCCCTTTACCTCCTGGAGATAAAGGACCCAGGAGGAAAACATCCATTAAAGCCCCAGGATTATCCCTTTACCTCCTGGAGATAAAGGACCCAGGAGGAAAACATCCATTAAAGCCCCAGGATTATCCCTTTACCTCCTGGAGATAAAGGACCCAGGAGGAAAACATCCATTAAAGCCCCAGGATTATCCCTTTACCTCCTGGAGATAAAGGACCCAGGAGGAAAACATCCATTAAAGCCCCAGGATTATCCCTTTACCTCCTGGAGATAAAGGACCCAGGAGGAAAACATCCATTAAAGCCCCAGGATTATCCCTTTACCTCCTGGAGATAAAGGACCCAGGAGGAAAACATCCATTAAAGCCCCAGGATTATCCCTTTACCCCCTGGAGATAAAGGACCCAGGAGGAAAACATCCATTAAAGCCCCAGGATTATCCCTTTACCCTCCTGGAGATAAAGGACGCAGGAGGAAAACATCCATTAAAGCCCCAGGATTATCCCTTTCCCTCTCTTTTACATTTGTCAACAATTGTGATGGTTCAACATATCGCATGACTTTGTTTGTTGCTGCAACAAGTCTGTGTGATAAGTTGGTGAATTATTTTCGATAACATCTGAGGACAGTTGTGTTCTCTTGTTCTAATGTTTTTTTTTTTTGTGGTGGGCGAAATATGTCAAATTCGGCATCAACCGGTTACACGTCACAGTTTTGACTTGTTCTAATGAGACCATGTTGAGGGATTCGAGTGTTGCCTCATGTTTGTGACTACTTTTGGGTGCTAGTGCCCTATCTTGTGTGTTTTAATGTATTTCTCTGTGTAGCTCTCTTCTCTGTTTTCTGCCTCTGAAAGAAAGTCTAAGAGAGAGAGAGAGAGAGAGAGAGAGAGGGAGAGAGAGAGGGAGAGAGAGGGAGAGAGAGAGAGAGAGAGAGAGAGAGAGAGAGAGAGAGAGGGAGGGAGGGAGAGAGAGGGGAGAGAGAGAGAGGGAGAGACGGAGAGAGAGAGAGAGAGAGAGAGAGAGAGAGAGAGAGAGAGAGAGAGAGAGAGAGAGAGAGAGAGAGGGAGAGACAGAGAGAGAGAGAGAGACAGAGAGAGAGCTGCACCGCTAACGAGCAAGGCTTTGAGTGTGGTCTCCTTTCACCACAGCCACAGCCTCAGATGATGGGAGGAGAGGGAGGGGGGGGGGGGGGACAGAGGGGTTGGATAGGGACTCTGGGTGAAGGAGGCGGGAGGAAGAGGAAGGTAGGGAGAGACAGAGACACACAGCGTGGCTGGGGAAAGCTGTGTATGTGTGTGTGTGAGTGTGTGTGTGTGTGTGTGTGTGTGTGTGTGTGTGTGTGTGTGTGTGTGTGTGTGTGTGTGTGTGTGTGTGTGTGTGTGTGTGTGTGTGAGTGAGCAGAAACAATGGCCCTCTCAGATTACATCTCTCTGTGAGCGAGCGGATAGGACAAGGGGGAGGGGGGGGGGGACTCTCCCACTGCCGACCCCTCCCACTCGCCTTGCTAGTCTCCCTGGCGTCTGATTGGTTTAGGCTGGGTATATATTTACACCACGGGTTTATCAAGCCTCACCACAACTTTCAAACTGTCCAGTCCTGGAGGATAGCAGAGGAGAAACACACACACCACGCTCTTTTACAAGAGGTTCTGGAAAACCGAGAGAGAAAGAGAGAGAGAAGGAGAGAAAGAGAGAGAGAAGGAGAGAGAAAGAGAGAGAGAAGGAGAGAGAAGGAGAGAGAAAGAGAGAGAGAAGGAGAGAGAAAGAGTGAGAGAAGGAGAGAGAAAGAGAGAGAGAAGGAGAGAGAAAGAGAGAGAGAAGGAGAGAGAAAGAGAGAGAGAAGGAGAGAAAGAGTCGCGGAACCTTTGGGACTTCTCGGTTTCTACTGAACCGTCCCACACTCTTCAGAGGTCAATGCTTTGCTTTGGGCATTCTGCTTGTCTTACCTCCGTCTCTTTCAGTTTCTCTGAACACTGTTGCTTTTTAAAACCTTTAGCCTTTTCCTCGTTGTCTGTGTCGAGAAACACAAAAGAACACAGACAGAAGTTAACACAACAACAACAACAACAACTTAACAGGAGTTTGTTTAAGCTGGAATGAATATATCTGAGTCTAGTTACTGTCGTGAGGCCAGTTCTCCACCAGGCCGGGACAGAGCCGGGGGGCATCCATGGGTCTCTTCCCCCAGCCCAGGCTCTGATCGTGGGCTAGGACCCTTCGACCAGACCCCCCTTTATGGAGGATCTGGAGATCGTGGCTCTGCTGGGGGCCGCACAGAGGCCAGGATAGGGGCCGGAGCTGAACCAGGGACAGGGGCAGGAAGCCCTGACTCGACCCACCGAGAAGCACCTTCCCAGGGCAGCGTTGAGGGGAAAGCAGGGGGTGAGTCGAGGATCCGTCGGCCAATGAACGCCTTCATGGTTTGGGCTAAAGACGAGAGGAAACGACTGGCCGTTCAGAACCCAGACCTCCACAATGCTGTCCTCAGCAAGATGCTGGGTAAGATATGACACACACACACACACACACACACACACACACAAACACACACACACACACACACACACCACACACACCACACCACACACACCACACACACACACACACACACACACACACACACACACACACACACACACACACACACACACACACACACACACACACACACACAGTATTCAGGATGTTTTTTTAGACTCATGACTGTGTGAAATATTAAAGCATGTTTTTCTGTGGTTTATGGGGTTGTGAATGTCCACAAACCACAATGAATCAGTGAAATCAACTCTAATTGTTGGTAGGACTTTAGTTACCGTTGGTACTACATCTTGCTCAAGCCAAAACCACATGTAAAATGGGTTCATTTCTCAATATGCGTAGTACTGCTTAAAAAATACGCAATAGTTTTTCCCTGAGAGTAAAGAAGTTGATTTTGTTGAGTTAAGTTTGGCTTTTATCATGCAACAGCATCACTTAGTATCTACAATATTTAAAAAAAATAATAATAATAAATACTCAACCCAGAATAAGTTTTAGAGCTGCACAGATTATGTTTATGCAATTTATACACGAGGGGGATGTGGTATATGGCCAATATACCACGGCTAAGGGCTGTTCTTATGTACGACGCAACGCAGAGTGCCTGGATACAGCTATTAGCCGTGGTATATTGGCCATATACCACAAACCCTCTGAGGTGCCTTATTGCTGTAATAAACTGGTTACCAATGTAATTAGAGCAGTAAAAATACATGTTTTGTCATACATGTGGTATACGGTCTGATATACCACAGCTGTCAGCCAATCAGCATTCAGGGCTCGAACCACCCTGTTTATGGTTGGATGTACACAACTGATATTAGCTAAATGTACGATGCCAATCATGTTGATAACGTTGGTAATGTTGATAATGATTATGATTATGATGCTGATTGTGCTATCGCTGGTAATAATTTTATTGCTGACAACAATGTATATATATATATATATATATGTGTGTTATTATCTTTAGGCCAGTCGTGGAAGGCTCTGACTACTCTGGACAAGCGTCCTTTCGTTGAGGAGGCTGAGAGACTCCGCCTCCAGCACCTGACGGACCACCCCAACTACAAGTACCGCCCCCGTCGCAAGAAACAGGCCAAAAAGCTCAAACGGGTGGAACCGGGGTTACTGCTCCACAGCCTAGCCCAGGGAGGGTCAGGGGTTCCTGGGGTAGGGGAGGGCTACGGACACCCTCTGAACAGTTATGGACATCCTCATCCACACCACCACCTTCTGCCTCCACTAGGCCACTTCAGGGACCTCCACACTGGGGACACACTGAGCTACGGACTGCCCACACCGGAGATGTCCCCTCTGGATGTGATGGAGGAGGGGGGTGGGGACGGAGGGGTGTTCTTTCCCCCTCACATGCAGGAGGACGTGGAGCTACATGGAACCTGGAGTAACTACCCCCATCACCACCACTATAACAGCCATCACCATGACGCCCATAGCCATCCTCACAGCCACAGTCAGGGTCATGGTCAGGGTCAGGGGCATAGTCAGGGTCAGGGGCATAGTCAGGGTCAGGGGCATAGTCAGGGTCAGGGGCATAGTCAGGGTCAGGGGCATAGTCAGGGTCAGGGGCATAGTCAGGGTCAGGGGAATAGTCAGGGTCAGGGTCATAGTCAGGGTCAGGGGCATAGTCAGGGTCATAGTCAGGGTCAGGTGCATAGTCAGGGTCAGGGGCAAAGTCAGGGTCATAGCCAGGGTCAGGGGCATAGTCAGGGCCAGGGGCATAGTCAGGGTCAGGGGCAAAGTCAGGGTCATAGTCAGGGTCAAAGTCAGGGTCATAGTCAGGGTCAGGGGCAAAGGGGTCATAATCACCATCTTAACCAGAGCCAGAGGGGCTCCCTGCTCTGTCGTCCTCCCCAGGAGAAAGGCCTCAGCCAGGTGCCAGAGCCTACGAACTCTCCCAGTCCTTACTCTTACTCCCAGGGCTCCTCTATAAGCCTGTCTGAGCCAGTCAATCCCCTCCAGTCCACCAGTAGTTCCTCTGTGTCCTCTGGTTACTATAGTTACCTGTACAATAACGCTGGACCAGACACCCCCCAGGCCTCTCACCTGGGGCAGCTCTCTCCCCCTCCCGAGTCCTCCTCTTCCTCGCTGGTCCCCACCTCCAACCCTAAACCTCAGGCCCTGGACTCCGTAGATCAGGCTGGGTCCAACCACGTAGGCCTGACGTCAGTTGAGTTCTGGACAGAAGTGGACCGCAATGAGTTTGACCAGTACCTCAGTGCTAACCGGACTCGTATGGAGGGGTATGGGAGTAACCTCATTCCCGTTTCTAAATCCATGGAGGGGTATGGTAGTGTCCCCGTGTCGAAAGCTCTGGAGGGGTATACCAACGCACCCCTCTCTAAACCACTAGGGAGGATCTGTGATGAGAGCCAGAGTAGTCCTCTCATCTCTGCTCTAGCTGATGCTAGTAGTGCTGTCTACTACGGTACCTGTATTACTGGGTAGACACCTTCCTGACTGCTGTTAGTCATTGGCTGTGTGCCAGAGTCTAGTATGGTCTTAGGGCAGCCTACAAGACCTGTTGGTCAAATACAGTATGTTAAACATACTGTATACTGGAGTGGGACTTGGTGTAATTTGCATATGGAATAGGCCACAGAAGTGCAAACACTAAATTAAGGCAAGTACACCTAAAAAGAAAATGTAAAAATAATAAAATACATTTTTGAAAGCATTGGATTGGTGTACTTGACCCGGGTCTGCAGTTGACCTTTAAGGACTTTCAGGGTAGGATTACTACAATGCATTATGGTCTACAACAGACTACTGCAGACCACTACAGAACACTAAAGACTACAACAGACCACTACAGACCACTACAGAACACTAAACACTACAACAGACCACTACAGAACACTAAACACTACAACAGACCACTACAGAACACTACAGAACACTACAGAACACTAAAGACTACAACAGACCACTACAGAACACTAAAGACTACAACAGACCACTACAGACCACTACAGAACACTACAGAACACTAAAGACTACAACAGACCACTACAGACCACTACAGACCACTACAGAACACTAAACACTACAACAGACCACTACAGACCACTACAGAACACTACAGAACACTAAAGACTACAACAGACCACTACAGACCACTACAGAACACTACAGAACACTAAAGACTACAACAGACCACTACAGACCACTACAGAACACTACAGAACACTAAAGACTACAACAGACTACAACAGACCACTACAGACCACTACAGACCACTACAGAACACTAAACACTACAACAGACCACTACAGACCACTGCAGACCACTACAGACCACTACAGAACACTAAAGACTACAACAGACCACTACAGACCACTACAGAACACTAAAGACTACAACAGACCACTACAGAACACTAAACACTACAACAGACCACTACAGACCACTACAGACCACTACAGAACACTAAACACTACAACAGACCACTACAGAACACTAAAGACTACAACAGACCACTACAGAACACTAAACACTACAACAGACCACTACAGACCACTACAGAACACTAAAGACTACAACAGACCACTACAGACCACTACAGACCACTAAACACTACAACAGACCACTACAGACCACTACAGACCACTACAGAACACTAAAGACTACAACAGACCACTACAGACCACTACAGAACACTAAACACTACAACAGACCACTACAGACCACTACAGACCACTACAGAACACTAAACACTACAACAGACCACTACAGACCACTACAGAACACTAAAGAACACTAAAGACTACAACAGACCACTACAGACCACTACAGAACACTGCAGAACACTAAACACTACAACAGACCACTACAGACCACTACAGAACACTACAGAACACTAAACACTACAACAGACCACTACAGACCACTACAGACCACTACAGAACACTACAGAACACTAAACACTACAACAGACCACTACAGACCACTACAGAACACTAAAGAACACTAAAGACTACAACAGACCACTACAGACCACTGCAGAACACTACAGAACACTAAACACTACAACAGACCACTACAGACCACTACAGAACACTACAGAACACTAAAGACTACAGCAGACCACTACAGACCACTACAGACCACTACAGAACACTAAACACTACAACAGACCACTAAAGACCACTACAGAACACTACAGAACACTAAACACTACAACAGACCACTACAGAACACTAAAGACTACAACAGACCACTAAAGACCACTACAGAACACTACAGAACACTAAACACTACAACAGACCACTAAAGACCACTACAGAACACTACAGAACACTAAACACTACAACAGACCACTACAGAACACTAAAGACTACAACAGACCACTACAGAACACTAAACACTACAACAGACCACTACAGACCATTACAGACCACTACAGACCACTACAGAACACTAAAGACTACAACAGACCACTACAGACCACTACAGACCACTGCAGAACACTAAACACTACAACAGACCACTACAGACCACTACAGAACACTGCAGAACACTAAACACTACAACAGACCACTACAGACCACTACAGAACACTAAACACTACAACAGACCACTACAGACCACTGCAGAACAGTAAAGACTACTGAGCTCTTCTACTTACTGTCCAGACAGGCAGAACATTTATAATGATAAACATTTTCATTTTTTTTGTTATTGCCATTTTGTTTATACAGTATTCCTAATTTCATGTTGTTTGTTTTATTTGTGTAGATTTTTATTTTATTATTTCGATGAAAAACTGTTTTATTTGCACTGGGTCACAAACATACGTATAGGAAGACCACCATGTTCCAAATCTTTCTAATGCAATATATATTTTACCAAATGAAAGACTAGGATTATTGTTTCTGTACAATGTGAATTTATGAGGTCTGCAATGTTAGGACACTAGGAGACTTTGTTTTTGAATTTTGTTTGTTTTTAAAGGTTTTAATTGTAATTATTTACATCAAAACACTTGTTTATATTTTAATTTCCGTCACCACACATAAAAAAAAGGGGAATCTGGGATTTAGGATATCCATTTTAGGACATTTACATTAATGATGTATAGCCGGTTGACCACTTTCTTGTTGTTTGAATCCCAGAATGCCTCTTTAAGAACCACGTTGATAAAAAGGTAAAAATTACTTTTGGTTAAAAGAAAAACATTTTTTTTTTTAAAGTTAGGAATAAAACAAACACAACAGTTGCTCTGCACTTAAATCAAGCAGGCAAAACAAAAGCATTATTTCATGCAGTATTTCATGCATTATTTCAAGCATTATTTCATGCAGTATTTCATGCAGTATTTCATGCAGTATTTCATGCATTATTTCATGCAGTATTTCATGCAGTATTTCATGCATTATTTCATGCAGTATTTCATGCAGTATTTCATGCATTATTTCATGCAGTATTTCATGCAGTATTTCATGCAGTATTTCATGCAGTATTTCATGCATTATTTCATGCATTATTTCATGCAGTATTTCATGCAGTATTTCATGCAGTATTTCATGCATTATTTCAAGCATTATTTCATGCAGTATTTCATGCAGTATTTCATGCATTATTTCATGCAGTATTTCATGCAGTATTTCATGCATTATTTCATGCATTATTTCATGCAGTATTTCATGCAGTATTTCATGCATTATTTCATGCAGTATTTCATGCATTATTTCATGCAGTATTTCATGCAGTATTTCATGCATTATTTCATGCAGTATTTCATGCATTATTTCATGCAGTATTTCATGCAGTATTTCATGCAGTATTTCATGCATTATTTCATGCAGTATTTCATGCAGTATTTCATGCAGTATTTCATGCATTATTTCATGCAGTATTTCATGCAGTATTTCATGCATTATTTCATGCATTATTTCATGCAGTATTTCATTGCAACATTGCTTTGACACAGACATTTATTTTCTCTCAATGTTAAACTTTCGGTTGTTGTTTCTTTATTTGAAGAGGGCTTTTTGTAAATGAATATATTGCGTTTTAAATAATTTTACAAAAAATAAATAAAGTTATTTCTAAGGATTTTTGATTTCCTGTTCTTCAGTTAGGTTCAGATTTCACATTTTAGTTCCGGTGTTATTTTTTTAGCTTATTCAAGTCTAGTCTACATTAGGCATGCTCGTGGTGATATTTTTAGGTTATTCTAGTCTACATTAGACATGCTAGTGGTGATAATTCACTTCAATCTAGTCAGAGTGTTTTGTGGTTGACACAACATGTTGTTGTCACTTTGAATCTCAGACAGACAGACAGACAGACAGACAGACAGACAGACAGACAGACAGACAGACAGACAGACAGACAGACAGACAGACAGACAGACAGACAGACAGACAGAAGACAGACAGACAGACAGACCAGACAGACAGACAGACAGACAGACAGACAGACAGACAGACAATCTCTCCACTGTGTAACCTTTAAGCCGACTGAACATCTGAATCTATCCTGGTGGAGTTCTGATCACCACTATATTACTTTGGCGCATGAACCTGTTTTTCCCCCAAATCGCTGACTGAACGAAAACAATTCTAACAAGAATGAAACAACAGAACGCAGACGGCTGAGTCCCAAATAGCACCCCGTTCTCTATGGGTCCTGGTCGACAGTGTTGCCCTGTTCTCTATGGGTCCTGGTCGACAGTGTTGCCCTGTTCTCTATGGGTCCTGGTCGACAGTGTTGCCCTGTTCTCTATGGGTCCTGGTCGACAGTGTTGCCCTGCTCTCTATGGGTCCTGGTCGACAGTGTTGCCCTGTTCTCTATGGGTCCTGGTCGACAGTGTTGCCCTGCTCTCTATGGGTCCTGGTCGACAGTGTTGCCCTGCTCTCTATGGGTCCTGGTCGACAGTGTTGCCCTGTTCTCTATGGGTCCTGGTCGACAGTGTTGCCCTGTTCTCTATGGGTCCTGGTCGACAGTGTTGCCCTGTTCTCTATGGGTCCTGGTCGACAGTGTTGCCCTGTTCTCTATGGGTCCTGGTCGACAGTGTTGCCCTGTTCTCTATGGGTCCTGGTCGACAGTGTTGCCCTGTTCTCTATGGGTCCTGGTCGACAGTGTTGCCCCGTTCTCTATGGGTCCTGGTCGACAGTGTTGCCCCGTTCTCTATGGGTCCTGGTCGACAGTGTTGCCCTGTTCTCTATGGGTCCTGGTCGACAGTGTTGCCCCGCTCTCTATGGGTCCTGGTCGACAGTGTTGCCCTGTTCTCTATGGGTCCTGGTCGACAGTGTTGCCCTGTTCTCTATGGGTCCTGGTCGACAGTGTTGCCCTGCTCTCTATGGGTCCTGGTCGACACTGTTGCCCTGTTCTCTATGGGTCCTGGTCGACAGTGTTGCCCTGTTCTCTATGGGTCCTGGTCGACATTGTTGCCCTGTTCTCTATGGGTCCTGGTCGACAGTGTTGCCCTGTTCTCTATGGGTCCTGGTCGACAGTGTTGCCCTGTTCTCTATGGGTCCTGGTCGACAGTGTTGCCCTGTTCTCTATGGGTCCTGGTCGACAGTGTTGCCCTGTTCTCTATGGGTCCTGGTCGACAGTGTTGCCCTGTTCTCTATGGGTCCTGGTCGACAGTGTTGCCCTGTTCTCTATGGGTCCTGGTCGACAGTGTTGCCCTGCTCTCTATGGGTCCTGGTCGACAGTGTTGCCCTGTTCTGTATGGGTCCTGGTCGACAGTGTTGCCCTGTTCTCTATGGGTCCTGGTCGACAGTGTTGCCCTGTTCTCTATGGGTCCTGGTCGACAGTGTTGCCCCGTTCTCTATGGGTCCTGGTCGACAGTGTTTCATTAAAAAGGTGCCATTTGGGAGAAAGATATACTGTTTCTCGCATCGCGGCTCTCTCTTTACTCAGGGAGAGAAGGAAAGTAGATCAAAAGAGAAGTAGATTTTTTTTTATTGTTTCCATAACACTCAATTATCTTTTGGATTAGAGAAAAAGAGAGTTGGATTTCTTAATAAGTTACGAGGATCTAACTGTTAAAATGTGTCTCGTTTTTAAAATATTTGTTATGTCAGCATTTAGGCTGTACTTAATGTTGTGTGTATTGTGTTTGTGTGTGTGTGTGTGTGTTTGTGTGTGTGTGTATTGTGTTTGTGTGTGTGTGTGTGTATTGTGTTTGTGTGTGTGTGTGTGTGTATTGTGTTTGTGTGTGTGTGTGTATTGTGTTTGTGTGTGTGTGTGTGTGTGTGTATTGTGTTTGTGTGTGTGTGTATTGTGTTTGTGTGTGTGGTGTTTGTGTGTGTGTGTGTGTGTATTGTGTTTGTGCGTATGTGTATTGTGTTTGTGTGTGTGTATTGTGTTTGTGCGTTCCATGGGATCTCTTGGTGACATAACTGGCAATGACCACACTTTGGACGGTTCTTCTAACAAACT
>NC_088402.1:91048097-91073097 GCF_034236695.1 Oncorhynchus nerka | reverse complement strand
GTGTGTGTGTGTGTGTGTGTGAGACTGTGTGTCTGTGTGTATGTGTGTGTGTGTGTGATACTCTCTGTTGCTCTCCTCCTCCAGTTTATAGTTTATAGCCCATCTGTGGTGGCATTAGTGCATAAGCATGTGTGTGTGTGTGTGTGTGTGTGTGTGTGTGTGTGTGTGTGTGTGTGTGTGTGTGTGTGTGTGTGTGTGTGTGTGTGTGTGTGTGTGTGTGTGTGTGTGTGTGTGTGTGTGTGTGTGTGTGTGTGTGTGTGTGTGTGTGTGTGTGTGTGTGTGTGTGTGTGTGAGCATGCATCCCTGGCACTTTATTCCAGTAAAACTGTGAGACATGAAAGACTTGATGATTGATATCAATAGCTATCCAAGACTCTCTCTCTCTCTCTCTCTCTCTCTCTCTCTCTCTCTCTCTCTCTCTCTCTCTCTCTCTCTCCAAAACCCTGAATACATTGTTGTTGAGGACATTCATCTTTATCTAGTGATTGACTGGTTTATGATGGAGTTCGCTGTCAGATAGATATCTCTCTGGTCCAGTCTCTCTGATCCAGTCACTCTGGTCCATTCACTCTAGTCCAGTCACTCTGGTCCAGTCACTCTGGTCCAGTCACTCTGGGGTCTAAACATGTTGGGGGTCAGATAGATATCTCTCTGGTCCAGTCTCTCTGATTCAGTCACTCTGCTCCAGTCACTCTGGTCCAGTCACTCTGGGGTCTAAACATGTTGAGGGTCAGATAGATATCTCTCTGGTCCAGTCTCTCTGGTCCAGTCACTCTGGTCCAGTCACTCTGGCCAAGTCACTCTGGTCCAGTCACTCTGGTCCAGTCACTCTGGTTTCTACATGTGTCCCTAATGGTTCCATATTAGACATGCGTGTTGTCGCCAACTCTTCTGTCCTTGTACAGCCGTACAACATCCAGTGGTCTACCTCACAAACAGAACAGACCACCAGTCTACAGTGTCCCTACAGCCTTGATTCTCAATACATTGACAGTATAGGTAGAGGGACACTGTGAGAGGCATAGTTTGGTTTTCTGTGGTTGTAGTCCTGCTGACCAACCACAGGCAGCATGAGGTCATGGGGTTCGCTCTCTCTTTTCTGTGTGTCTAAAACAGGATGTGGTGCCCTGGCCCCTTCCATAGCCTCACTGTTCCCTGTCGGAGGGGAGCAGGAGCCAACCTTCCCTGCCTTCCTTTTCCTGTGTGTCAGCAAGAGGGCGAGGGGACGAGAAGGAGGGGATACGGGAGGGAGGGAGGATTCAGAAGGGGATGGACTGGCGGAGGCGTGGGTTTGGGGCTAGGAAGGAGGGTGGAGCACTGCTGGGGTTGGAGGGGTGGAGGAGTGGAGGGGTGAACGGGAAGGAGTGGAATGCTCGAGGTCTGGAATGAAGGGTTGTAAGGACGGATGGTGAGGGGTGGAGGGGTGGAGAGCGAGGGAGTGTAAGCCAAGAGGAAGCTGAGTCGAGCTGCAGCAGAGACAGCCGGGCTGCAGTGTCTCGCATGGCGGCGGACGGAGGGCGGTGAGGCGACACGGGGGAAAGGGATGAGGGGAGTCAGTTAGGCAATAGGACATGTGTAAGAGGTGACCCCTGACCCATGACAAGAACGGCTTTAATTAGACATGAAAACATGTGGTCCAATGTATTTATTATTAGACACATAACATCACCCCTACAGTCACTACATCCTGTATAGGTCTAATCACCCCTACAGTCTCTATATCCTGTAAGGGTCTCATCACCCCTACAGTCACTACATCCTGTATGGGTCTCATCACCCCTACAGTCACTACATCCTGTATGGGTCTCATCACCCCTACAGTCACTACATCCTGTATGGGTCTCATCACCCCTACAGTCACTACATCCTGTAAGGGTCTCATCACCTTCACTGCTACAGTCACTACATCCTGTATGGGTCTCATCACAGTGTATGGGTCTCATCACCCCTACAGTCACTACATCCTGTATGGGTCTCACTATATCCTGTATGGGTCTCATCACCCCTACAGTCACTACATCCTGTATGGGTCTCATCACCCCTACAGTCACTACATCCTGTATGGGTCTCATCACCACTACAGTCACTACATCCTGTATGGGTCTCATCACCACTACAGTCACTACATCCAGTATGGGTCTCATCACCCCTACAGTCACTACATCCTGTATAGGTCTCATCACCCCTACAGTCACTACATCCTGTATAGGTCTCATCACCCCTACAGTCACTACATCCTGTATAGGTCTCATCACCCCTACAGTGACTATATCCCTTATGGGTCTCATCTCCCCTACAGTCACTACATCCTGTATGGGTCTCATCACCCCTACAGTCACTACATCCTGTATGGGTCTCATCACACCTACAGTCACTACATTCTGTATGGGTCTCATCACCACTACAGTCACTACATCCTGCATGGGTCTCATCACCCCTACAGTCACTACATTCTGTATGGGTCTCATCACCTTCACTCTGCTACAGTCACTACTTCCTGTATGGGTCTCATCACCCCTAAAGTCACTACATCCTGTATGGGTCTCATCACCCCTACAGTCACTACATCCTGTATGGGTCTCATCACCCCTACAGTCACTACATCCTGCATGGGTCTCATCACACCTACAGTCACTACATTCTGTATGGGTCTCATCACCTTCACTGCTACAGTCACTACTTCCTGTATGGGTCTCATCACCCCTACAGTCACTACATCCTGTATGGGTCTCATCACCCCTACAGTCACTACATCATGTATGGGTCTAATCACCCCTACAGTCACTACATCCAGTATGGGTCTCATCACCCCTACATTCACTACATCCTGTATGGGTCTCATCACCCCTACAGTCACTACATCCAGTATGGGTCTTATCACCCCTACAGTCACTACATCCTGTATGGGTCTCATCACCTTCACTGCTACAGTCACTATATCCTGTATGGGTTTCATCACCCCTATAGTCACTACATCCAGTATGGGTCTCATCACCCCTAAAGTCACTACATCCTGTATGGGTCTCATCACCCCAGTCACTACAGTCACTACATCACTACATCCTGTATGGGTCTCATCACCCCTACAGTCACTACATCCTGTATGGGTCTCATCACCACTACAGTCACTACATCCTGCATGGGTCTCATCACCCCTACAGTCACTACATTCTGTATGGGTCTCATCACCTTCACTCTGCTACAGTCACTACTTCCTGTATGGGTCTCATCACCCCTACAGTCACTACATCCTGTATGGGTCTCATCACCCCTACAGTCACTACATCCTGTATGGGTCTCATCACCCCTACAGTCACTACATCCTGTATGGGTCTCATCACCCTACAGTCACTATCACCCCTACAGTCACTACATCCTGTATGGGTCTCATCACCCCTACAGTCACTACATCCTGTATGGGTCTCATCACCCCTAAGTCAGTCACTACATCCTGTATGGGTCTCATCACCCCTACAGTCACTACATCCTGTATGGGTCTCATCACCACTACAGTCACTACATCCTGCATGGGTCTCATCACCCCTACAGTCACTACATTCTGTATGGGTCTCATCACCTTCACTCTGCTACAGTCACTACTTCCTGTATGGGTCTCATCACCCCTACAGTCACTACATCCTGTATGGGTCTCATCACCCCTACAGTCACTACATCCTGTATGGGTCTCATCACCCCTACAGTCACTACATCCTATATGGGTCTCATCACCCCTACAGTCACTACATCCTGTATGGGTCTCATCACCCCAACAGTCACTACATCCTGTATGGGTCTCATCAGCCCTACAGTCACTACATCCTGTATGGGTCTCATCACCCCTACAGTCACTACATCCTGTATGGGTCTCATCAACCCTACAGTCACTACATCCTGTATAGGTCTCATCACCCCTACAGTCAATATATCCAGTATGAGTCTCATCACCTTCACTGCTACAGTCACTACATCCTGTATAGGTCTCATCACCCCTACAGTCACTATATCCTGTATGGGTCTCATCACCTTCACTGCTACAGTCACTACATCCTGTATGGGTCTCATCACCCCTACAGTCACTACATCCTGTATGGGTCTCATCACCCCTACAGTCACTACATCCTGTATGGGTCTCATCACCCCAACAGTCACTACATCCTGTATGGGTCTCATCACCCCTACAGTCACTACATCCTGTATGGGTCTCATCACCCCTACAGTCACTACATCCTGTATGGGTCTCATCACCCCTACAGTCACTACATCCTGTATGGGTCTCATCAGCCCTACAGTCACTACATCCTGTATGGGTCTCATCACCCCTACAGTCACTACATCCTGTATCGCTCTCATCAACCCTACAGTCACTACATCCTGTATGGGTCTCATCACCCCTACACTCACAACATCCTGTATGGGTCTCATCACCTTCACTGCTACAGTCACTACATCCTGTATGGGTCTCTTCACCCCTACAGTCACTACATCCTGTATGGGTCTCATCACCCCTACAGTCATTACATCCTGTATGGGTCTCATCACCCCTACATTCACTACATCCTGTATGGGTCTCATCACCCCTACAGTCACTACATCCTGTATGGGTCTCATCACCTTCACTGCTACAGTCACTATATCCTGTATGGGTCTCATCACCCCTACAGTCACTATATCCTGTATGGGTCTCATCACCCCTACAGTCACTACATCCTGTATGGGTCTCATCACCTTCACTGCTACAGTCACTATATCCTGTATGGGTCTCATCACCCTACAGTCACTACAGTCACTATAGTCACTACATCCTGTATGGGTCTCATCACCCCTACAGTCACTACATCCTGTATGGGTCTCATCACCCCTACAGTCACTACATCCTGTATAGGTCTCATCACCCCTACAGTCACTACATCCTGTATGGGTCTCATCACCTTCACTGCTACAGTCACTAAATCCAAATGGGTCTCATCACCCCAACAGTCACTACATCCTGTATGGGTCTCATCACCCCTACAGTCACTACACCCTGTATGGGTCTCATCACCCCTACAGTCAATATATCCAGTATGGGTCTCATCACCTTCACTGCTACAGTCACTACATCCTGTATAGGTCTCATCACCCCTACAGTCACTATATCCTGTATGGGTCTCATCACCTTCACTGCTACAGTCACTACATCCTGTATGGGTCTCATCACCCCTACAGTCACTATATCCAGTATGGGTCTCATCACCCCTACAGTCACTACATCCTGTATGGGTCTCATCACCCCTACAGTCACTACATCCTGTATGGGTCTCATCACCCCTACAGTCACTACATCCTGTATGGGTCTCATCACCCCTACAGTCACTACATCCTGTATGGGTCTCATCACCCCTACAGTCACTACATCCTGTATGGGTCTCATCACCCCTACAGTCACTACATCCTGTATGGGTCTCATCAGCCCTACAGTCACTACATCCTGTATAGGTCTCATCACCCCTACAGTCAATATATCCAGTATGGGTCTCATCACCTTCACCCCTACAGTCACTACATCCTGTATGGGTCTCATCACCCCTACAGTCACTACATCCTGTATGGGTCTCATCACCCCTACACTCACAACATCCTGTATGGGTCTCATCACCCTCACTGCAGTCACTACATCCTGTATGGGTCTCTTCACCCCTACAGTCACTACATCCTGTATAGGTCTCATCAGCCCTACAGTCATTACATCCTGTATGGGTCGCATCACCCCTACATTCACTACATCCTGTATGGGTCTCATCACCCCTACAGTCACTACATCCTGTATGGGTCTCATCACCTTCACTGCTACAGTCACTATATCCTGTATGGGTCTCATCACCCCTACAGTCACTATATCCTGTATGGGTCTCATCACCCCTACAGTCACTACATCCTGTATGGGTCTCATCACCTTCACTGCTACAGTCACTATATCCTGTATGGGTCTCATCACCCCTACAGTCACTATATCCTGTATGGATCTCATCACCCCTACAGTCACTACATCCTGTATGGGTCTCATCACCCCTACAGTCACTACATCCTGTATAGGTCTCATCACCCCTACAGTCACTACATCCTGTATAGGTCTCATCACCCCTACAGTCACTACATCCTGTATGGGTCTCATCACCTTCACTGCTACAGTCACTAAATCCAAATGGGTCTCATCACCCCAACAGTCACTACATCCTGTATGGGTCTCATCACCCCTACAGTCACTACACCCTGTATGGGTCTCATCACCCCTACAGTCAATATATCCAGTATGGGTCTCATCACCCCAACAGTCACTGCTCCTGTAGTCACTACATCCCTGTATAGGTCTCATCACCCCTACAGTCACTACATCCTGTATGGGTCTCATCACCTTCACTGCTACAGTCACTACATCCTGTATGGGTCTCATCACCCCTCAGTCACTACCCTGTACAGGTCTCATCTACAGTCACTACATCCTGTATGGGTCTCATCACCCCTACAGTCACTACATCCTGTATGGGTCTCATCACCCCTACAGTCACTACATCCTGTATGGGTCTCATCACCCCAACAGTCACTACATCCTGTATGGGTCTCATCACCCCTACAGTCACTACATCCTGTATGGGTCTCATCACCCCTACATTCACTACATCCTGTATGGGTCTCATCACCTCTACAGTCACTACATCCTGTATGGGTCTCATCACCCCTACAGTCACTACATCCTGTATGGGTCTCATCACCCCTACAGTCACTACATCCTGTATAGGTCTCATCACCCCTCAGTCACTTCACCTGTATACAGTCACTATATCCTACATCCTGTATGGGTCTCATCACCCCCACAGTTCACTACAGTCACTACATCCTGTATAGGTGTCATCACCCCTACAGTCACTACATCCTGTATGGGTCTCATCACCCCTACAGTCAATATATCCAGTATGGGTCTCATCACCTTCACTGCTACAGTCACTACATCCTGTATGGGTCTCATCACCCCTACAGTCACTACATCCTGTATGGGTCTCATCACCCCTACAGTCACTACATCCTGTATGGGTCTCATCACCCCTACAGTCACTACATCCTGTATGGGTCTCATCACCCCTACAGTCACTACATCCTGTATGGGTCTCATCACCCCTACAGTCACTACATCCTGTATGGGTCTCATCACCTTCACTGCTACAGTCACTACATCCTGTATGGGTCTCATCACCCCTACAGTCACTACATCCTGTATAGGTCTCATCAGCCCTACAGTCACTACATCCTGTATGGGTCTCATCACCCCTGCTACAGTCACTACATCCTGTATGGGTCTCATCACCCCTACAGTCACTACATCCTGTATGGGTCTCATCACCCTGCTACAGTCACTATATCCACATATGGGTCTCATCACCCCACTGCTACAGTCACTATATCCTGTATGGGTCTCATCACCCCTACAGTCACTACATCCTGTATGGGTCTCATCACCCCTACAGTCACAACATCCTGTATGGGTCTCATCACCTTCACTGCTACAGTCACTACATCCTGTATGGGTCTCTTCACCCCTACAGTCACTACATCCTGTATAGGTCTCATCAGCCCTACAGTCATTACATCCTGTATGGGTCGCATCACCCCTACATTCACTACATCCTGTATGGGTCTCATCACCCCTACAGTCACTACATCCTGTATAGGTCTCATCACCCCTGCTACAGTCACTATATCCTGTATGGGTCACCTTCACCTCCATCACTACCCTGTATAGGTCTCACATTGACCCTACAGTCACTATATCCTGTATGGGTCTCATCACCCCCCTGTATATAGCCTCCACAGTCACTACATCCTGTATGGGTCTCATCACCCCTACAGTCACTATATCCTGTATGGGTCTCATCACCCCTACAGTCACTCCTGTGCATCCTGTATGGGTCTCATCACCTTCCCCTGGCTATAGCCTCCTACTGCTACCCCTGTAGTCACTACATCCTGTATGGGTCTCATCACCCCTACAGTCACTATATCCTGTATGGGTCTCATCACCCCTACAGTCACTACATCCTGTATGGGTCTCATCACCCCTACAGTCACTACATCCTATATGGGTCTCATCACCCCTACAGTCACTACATCCTATATGGGTCTCATCACCCCTACAGTCACTACATCCAGTATGGGTCTCATCACCCCTACAGTCACTTGATCCTGTATGGGTATCTATGCAAAGTCACTTCACCCCTACCTACATACATAAATTACTTAGGCAAACCAGTTCCCCCGCACATTGACTCTGTACTGGTAACCCTTGTATATAGCCTCCTCATTGACTCTGTACCGGTACCCCCTGTATATAGCCTCCACATTGACTCTGTACCGGTACCCCCTGTATATAGCCTCCACATTGACCCTGTACCGGTACCCCCTGTATATAACCTCCACATTGACTCTGTACCAGTACCCCCTGTATATAGCCTCCACATTGACTCTGTACCGGTACCCCCTGTATATAACCTCCACATTGACTCTGTACCAGTACCCCCTGTATATAGCCTCCACATTGACTCTGTACCGGTAGCCCCTGTATATAGCCTCCACACTGACTCTGTACTGGTACCCCCTGAATATAGCCTCCACATTGACTCTGTACCGGTAGCCCCTGTATATAGCCTCCACACTGACTCTGTACTGGTACCCCCTGTATATAGCCTCCACATTGACTCTGTACCGGTACCCCCTGTATATAGCCTCCTCATTGACTCTGTACTGGTACCCCCTGTATATAACCTCCACATTGACTCTGTACCGGTACCCCCTGTATATAGCCTCCTCATTGACTCTGTACCGGTACCGCCTGTATATAGCCTCCTCATTGACTCTGTACCGGTACCCCCTGTATATAGCCTCCACATTGACTCTGTACCGGTACCCCCTGTATATAGCCTCCACACTGACTCTGTACCGGAACCCCCTGTATATAGCCTCCACATTGACTCTGTACCGGTACCCCCTGTATATAGCCTCCACATTGACTCTGTACCGGTAGCCCCTGTATATAGCCTCCACACTGACTCTGTACTGGTACCCCCTGTATATAGCCTCCTCATTGACTCTGTACTGGTACCCCCTGTATATAACCTCCACATTGACTCTGTACCGGTACCCCCTGTATATAGCCTCCCCATTGACTCTGTACCGGTACCCCCTGTATATAGCCTCCACATTGAGTCTCTACTGGTACCCCCTGTATATAGCCTCCTCATTGACTCTGTACCGGTACCGCCTGTATATAGCCTCCTCATTGACTCTGTACCGGTACCCCCTGTATATAGCCTCCACATTGACTCTGTACCGACTCTGTACCCCCTGTATATAGCCTCCACACTGACTCTGTACCGGACCCCCTGTATATAGCCTCCACATTGACTCTGTACCGGTACCCCCTGTATATAGCCTCCACATTGACTCTGTACCAGTACCCCCTGTATATAGCCTCCACATTGACTCTGTACCAGTACTCCCTGTATATAGCCTCCAAATTGACTTGGTACTAGTACCCCCTTTATATAGCCTCCACATTGACTCGGTACCAGTACCCCCTGTATATAGCCTCCACATTGACTCGGTACCGGTACCCCCTGTATATAGCCTCCACACTGACTCTGTACTGGTACCCCCTGTATATAGCCTCCACATTGACTCTGTACCGGTACACCCTGTATATAGCCTCCACATTGACTCTGTACCAGTACCCCCTGTATATAGCCTCCACATTAACTCTGTACAAGTACCCCCTGTATATAGCCTCCACATTGACTCGGTACCAGTACCCCCTGTATATAGCCTCCTCATTGACTCGGTACCAGTACCCCCTGTATATAGCCTCCTCATTGACTCGGTACCAGTACTCCCTGTATAAAGCCTCCTCATTGACTCGGTACCAGTACCCCCTGTATATAGCCTCCACATTGACTCGGTACCAGTACCCCCTTTATATAGCCTCCACATTGACTCGGTACCAGTACCCCCTCTATATAGCCTCCACATTGACTCGGTACCAGTACCCCCTGTATATAGCCTCCACATTGACTCTGTACCGGTACCCCCTGTATATAGCCTCCACATTGACTCGGTACCAGTACCCCCTGTATATAGCCTCCTCATTGACTCTGTACCGGTACCCCCTGTATATAGCCTCCACATTGACTCTGTACCGGTACCCCCTATATATAGCCTCCACACTGACTCTGTACCGGTACCCCCTGTATATAACCTCCACATTGACTCTGTACCAGTACCCCCTGTATATAGCCTCCACATTGACTCTGAACCGGTACCCCCTGTATATAACCTCCACATTGACTCTGTACCAGTACCCCTGTATATAGCCTCCACATTGACTCTGTACCGGTAGCCCCTGTATATAGCCTCCACACTGACTCTGTACAGGTACCCCCTGAATATAGCCTCCACATTGACTCTGTACCGGTAGCCCCTGTATATAGCCTCCACATTGACTCTGTACTGGTACCCCTGTATATAGCCTCCACATTGACTCTGTACCGGTACCCTGTATATAGCCTCCTCATTCACTCTGTACTGGTACCCCCTGTATATAACCTCCACATTGACTCTGTACCGGTACCCCTGTATATAGCCTCCTCATTGACTCTGTACCGGTACCCCTGTATATAGCCTCCACATTGAGTCTCTACTGGTACCCCTGTATATAGCCTCCTCATTGACTCTGTACCTCCGGTACCGCCTGTATATAGCCTCCTCATTGACTCTGTACCGGTACCCACCTGTATATAGCCTCCACATTGACTCTGTACCGGTACCCCTGTATATAGCCTCCACATTGACTCTGTACCGGTACCCCTGTATATAGCCTCCACATTGACTCTGTACCGGTAGCCCTGTATATAGCCTCCACACTGACTCTGTACTGGTACCCCCTGTATATAGCCTCCACATTGACTCTGTACCGGTACCCCTGTATATAGCCTCCTCATTGACTCTGTACTGGTACCCCTGTATATAACCTCCACATTGACTCTGTACCGTACCCCTGTATATAGCCTCCCCATTGACTCTGTACCGGTACCCCCTGTATATAGCCTCCACATTGAGTCTCTACTGGTACCCCCTGTATATAGCCTCCTCATTGACTCTGTACCGGTACCGCCTGTATATAGCCTCCTCATTGACTCTGTACCGGTACCCCCTGTATATAGCCTCCACATTGACTCTGTACCGGTACTCCCTGTATATAGCCTCCACATTGACTCTGTACCAGTACCCCCTGTATATAGCCTCCACATTGACTCTGTACCAGTACCCCTGTATATAGCCTCCACATTGACTTGGTACTAGTACCCCCTTTATATAGCCTCCACATTGACTCGGTACCAGTACCCCCTGTATATAGCCTCCACATTGACTCGGTACCGGTACCCCCTGTATATAGCCTCCACACTGACTCTGTACTGGTACCCCCTGTATATAGCCTCCTCATTGACTCTGTACCGGTACCGCCTGTATATAGCCTCCACATTGACTCTGTACTGGTAACCCTTGTATATAGCCTCCTCATTGACTCTGTACCGGTACCCCCTGTATATAGCCTCCACATTGACTCTGTACCGGTACCCCCTGTATATAGCCTCCACACTGACTCTGTACTGGTACTCCCTGTATATAGCCTCCACATTGACTCTGTACCGGTACCCCCTGTATATAGCCTCCACATTGACTCTGTACCGGTACCCCCTATATATAGCCTCCACACTGACTCTGTACCGGTACCCCCTGTATATAACCTCCACATTGACTCTGTACCAGTACCCCCTGTATATAGCCTCCACATTGACTCTGAACCGGTACCCCCTGTATATAACCTCCACATTGACTCTGTACCAGTACCCCTGTATATAGCCTCCACATTGACTCTGTACCGGTAGCCCCTGTATATAGCCTCCACACTGACTCTGTACAGGTATCCCCTGAATATAGCCTCCACATTGACTCTGTACCGGTAGCCCCTGTATATAGCCTCCACACTGACTCTGTACTGGTACCCCCTGTATATAGCCTCCACATTGACTCTGTACCGGTACCCCCTGTATATAGCCTCCTCATTGACTCTGTACCAGGTACCCCCTGTATATAGCCTCCACATTGACTCTGTACCGGTACCCCTGTATATAGCCTCCTCATTGACTCTGTACCGGTACCCCTGTATATAGCCTCCACATTGAGTCTGTACTGGTACCCCTGTATATAGCCTCCTCATTGACTCTGTACCGGTACCGCCTGTATATAGCCTCCTCATTGACTCTGTACCTGTACTGTATATAGCCTCCACATTGACTCTGTACCGGTAGCCCCTGTATATAGCCTCCACACTGACTCTGTACAGGTATCCCCTGAATATAGCCTCCACATTGACTCTGTACCGGTAGCCCCTGTATATAGCCTCCACACTGACTCTGTACTGGTACCCCCTGTATATAGCCTCCACATTGACTCTGTACCGGTACCCCCTGTATATAGCCTCCTCATTCACTCTGTACTGGTACCCCCTGTATATAACCTCCACATTGACTCTGTACCGGTACCCCCTGTATATAGCCTCCTCATTGACTCTGTACCGGTACCCCCTGTATATAGCCTCCACATTGAGTCTCTACTGGTACCCCCTGTATATAGCCTCCTCATTGACTCTGTACCGGTACCGCCTGTATATAGCCTCCTCATTGACTCTGTACCGGTACCCCCTGTATATAGCCTCCACATTGACTCTGTACCGGTACCCCCTGTATATAGCCTCCACACTGACTCTGTACCGGAACCCCCTGTATATAGCCTCCACATTGACTCTGTACCGGTACCCCCTGTATATAGCCTCCACATTGACTCTGTACCGGTAGCCCCTGTATATAGCCTCCACACTGACTCTGTACTGGTACCCCCTGTATATAGCCTCCACATTGACTCTGTACCGGTACCCCCTGTATATAGCCTCCTCATTGACTCTGTACTGGTACCCCCTGTATATAACCTCCACATTGACTCTGTACCGGTACCCCCTGTATATAGCCTCCCCATTGACTCTGTACCAGTACCCCCTGTATATAGCCTCCACATTGACTCTGTACCGGTACCCCCTGTATATAGCCTCCACATTGACTCTGTACCAGTACCCCCTGTATATAGCCTCCACATTGACTCTGTACCAGTACTCCCTGTATATAGCCTCCACATTGACTTGGTACTAGTACCCCCTTTATATAGCCTCCACATTGACTCGGTACCAGTACCCCCTGTATATAGCCTCCACATTGACTCTGTACCGGTACCCCCTGTATATAGCCTCCACACTGACTCTGTACTGGTACCCCCTGTATATAGCCTCCTCATTGACTCTGTACCGGTACCGCCTGTATATAGCCTCCACATTGACTCTGTACTGGTAACCCTTGTATATAGCCTCCTCATTGACTCTGTACCGGTACCCCCTGTATATAGCCTCCACATTGACTCTGTACCGGTACCCCCTGTATATAGCCTCCACACTGACTCTGTACTGGTACTCCCTGTATATAGCCTCCACATTGACTCTGTACCGGTACACCCTGTATATAGCCTCCACATTGACTCTGTACCAGTACTCCCTGTATAAAGCCTCCTCATTGACTCTGTACCAGTACCCCCTGTATATAGCCTCCACATTGACTCGGTACCAGTACCCCTTTATATAGCCTCCACATTGACTCGGTACCAGTACCCCCTGTATATAGCCTCCTCATTGACTCGGTACCAGTACCCCCTGTATATAGCCTCCACATTAACTCGGTACCACTACTCCCTGTATATAGCCTCCTCATTGACTCGGTACCAGTACCCCCTGTTTATAGCCTCCTTATTGACTCGGTACCAGTACCACCTGTATATAGCCTCCTCATTGACTCGGTACCAGTACCCCCTGTATATAGCCTCCTCATTGACTCGGTACCAGTACCCCCTGTATATAGCCTCCACATTGACTCGGTACCAGTACCCCCTGTATATAGCCTCCACATTGACTCGGTACCAGTACCCCCTGTATATAGCCTCCACATTGACTCTGTACCGGTACCCCCTGTATATAGCCTCGTTATTGACTAAGTACCAGTACCCCCTGTATATAGTCTCCACATTGACTCTGTACCGGTACCCCCTGTATATAGCCTCCACATTGACTCTGTACCGGTACCCCCTGTATATAGCCTCCTCATTGACTCTGTACCATTACCGCCTGTATATAGCCTCCTCATTGACTCTGTACCGGAACCCCCTGTATATAGCCTCCACATTGACTCTGTACCGGTACCCCCTGTATATAGCCTCCACACTGACTCTGTACCGGTACCGCCTGTATATAGCCTCCACATTGACTCTGTACCGGAACCCCCTGTATATAGCCTCCACATTGACTCTGTACCAGTACCCCCTGTATATAGCCTCCACATTGACTCTGTACCAGTACCCCCTCTATATAGCCTCCACATTGACTCGGTACCAGTACCCCCTTTATATAGCCTCCACATTGACTCTGTACCAGTACCCCTGTATATAGCCTCCACATTGACTCGGTACCAGTACCCCCTGTATATAGCCTCCACATTGACTCTGTACCAGTACCCCTGTATATAGCCTCCACATTGACTCTGTACCAGTACCCCTGTATATAGCCTCCACATTGACTCTGTACCAGTACCCCTGTATATAGCCTCCACATTGACTCGGTACCAGTACCCCCTGTATATAGCCTCCACATTGACTCGGTACCAGTACCCCCTGTATATAGCCTCGTTATTGACTAAGTACCAGTACCCCCTGTATATAGCCACCACATTGATTCGGTACTGGTACCCCCTGTATATAGCCTCCACATTGACTCGGTACCAGTACCCCCTGTATATAGCCTCCACATTGACTCTGTACCGGTACCCCCTGTATATAGCCTCCACATTGACTCTGTACCAGTACCCCTGTATATAGCCTCCTTATTGACTCGTACCAGTACCCCTGTATATAGCCTCCACATTGACTCGGTACCAGTACCCCTCTGTATATAGCCTCCACATTGACTCTGTACCAGTACCCCCTGTATATAGCCTCCACATTGACTCTGTACCGTACCCCTGTATATAGCCTCCACATTGACTCTGTACCAGTACCCCTGTATATAGCCTCCACATTGACTCTGTACCAGTACCCCTGTATATAGCCTCCACATTGACTCTGTACCAGTACCCCTGTATATAGCCTCGTTATTGACTAAGTACCAGTACCCCTGTATATAGCCTCCACATTGACTCGGTACCAGTACCCCTGTATATAGCCTCCACATTGACTCTGTACCGTAACCCCTGTATATAGCCTCCACATTGACTCTGTACCAGTACCCCTGTATATAGCCTCCTCATTGACTCTGTACCAGTACCCCTGTATATAGCCTCCACATTGACTCTGTACCGGTACCCCTGTATATAGCCTCCACATTGACTCTGTACCAGTACCCCTGTATATAGCCTCCTCATTGACTCTGGTACCAGTACCCCTGTATATAGCCTCCACATTGACTCTGTACCAGTACCCCTGTATATAGCCTCCACATTGACTCTGTACCAGTACCCCCTGTATATAGCCTCCACATTGACTCTGTACCAGTACCCCCTGTATATAGCCTCCACATTGACTCTGTACCAGTACCCCTGTATATAGCCTCCACATTGACTCTGTACCAGTACCCTGTATATAGCCTCCACATTGACTCTGTACCAGTACCCCTGTATATAGCCTCCACATTGACTCTGTACCAGTACCCCTGTATATAGCCTCCACATTGACTCTGTACCAGTACCCCTGTATATAGCCTCCACATTGACTCTGTACCAGTACCCCTGTATATAGCCTCCTCATTGACTCTGTACCAGTACCCCTGTATATAGCCTCCACATTGACTCTGTACTGGTACCCTGTATATAGCCTCCACATTGACTCTGTACCAGTACCCCTGTATATAGCCTCCACATTGACTCTGTACCAGTACCCCCTGTATATAGCCTCCACATTGACTCTGTACCGGTACCCCCTGTATATAGCCTCCACATTGACTCTGTACCAGTACCCCTGTATATAGCCTCCACATTGACTCTGTACCAGTACTCCCTGTATATAGCCTCCACATTGACTCTGTACCAGTACCCCTGTATATAGCCTCCACATTGACTCTGTACCAGTACCCCCTGTATATAGCCTCCACATTGACTCTGTACCAGTACCCCTGTATATAGCCTCCTCATTGACTCCACTGACCAGTACCCCTGTATATAGCCTCCACATTGACTCTGTACCAGTACCCCCTGTATATAGCCTCCTCATTGACTCTGTACCAGTACCCCTGTATATAGCCTCCACATTGACTCTGTACCAGTACCCCTGTATATAGCCTCCACATTGACTCTGTACCAGTACCCCTGTATATAGCCTCCACATTGACTCTGTACCAGTACTCCCTGTATATAGCCTCCACATTGACTCTGTACCAGTACCCCCTGTATATAGCCTCCACATTGACTCGGTACCAGTACCCCCCTGTATATAGCCTCCTCATTGACTCGGTACCAGTACCCCTGTATATAGCCTCCACATTGACTCTGTACCAGTACCCCTGTATATAGCCTCCATTGACTCGGTACCAGTACCCCTGTATATAGCCTCCACATTGACTCTGTACCGGTACCCCCTGTATATAGCCTCCACATTGACTCTGTACCAGTACCCCCTGTATATAGCCTCCACATTGACTCTGTACCAGTACCCCCTGTATATAACCTCCACATTGACTCTGTACCGGTACCCCCTGTATATAGCCTCCTCATTGACTCGGTACCAGTACCCCCTGTATATAGCCTCCTCATTGACTCGGTACCAGTACTCCCTGTATAAAGCCTCCTCATTGACTCTGTACCAGTACCCCCTGTATATAGCCTCCTCATTGACTCGGTACCAGTAACCCCTGTATATAGCCTCCACATTGACTCGGTACCAGTACCCCCTGTATATAGCCTCCTCATTGACTCGGTACCAGTACCCCTGTATATAGCCTCCTCATTGACTCGGTACCAGTACCCCCTGTATATAGCCTCCACATTGACTCGGTACCAGTACCCCCTGTATATAGCCTCCTCATTGACTCTGTACCGGTACCCCCTGTATATAGTCTCCACATTGACTCGGTACCAGTACCCCCTGTATATAACCTCCACATTGACTCTGTACCAGTACCCCCTGTATATAACCTCGTTATTGTAATTTTACTGTGTTACTTTTTATTATTTTTTACTTTAGTTTATTTGGTAAATATTTTCTTAACTCTTTCTTGAACTGTTGCGTAAGACGGCACGGTCTACACGCGTTGTATCCTGCGCATGTGACAAATAAAAATGTTGTATTGATTTGATTTGATTTGACTTGGGATCAGTTTAGCCTTTTAGATAATAATGAACACGATTATATGAACCTGATCCCTGATCAGCACTCTTATTCGAAGAGGTCCCAGAGCCTGTTAACTGGTCTGTCGAACTAGAATTGCAGCATTATTTGCTGTGTGGTCATTGAATTTCATCCCAGAACGTAATTGACACCAGAAACCGAAGCAAAGATCATATATACACTCCACTCTGAACAGCTAAACTCCTAATTAAAGTATTCCAAACCGCATCAAGTCATTTATAAAGATCCCAGAATTTCAGTCTACTTTTTTCTTATTGTTAGTTCTGTCCTTTTCCATGACATTCCCATAATTCCCTGTGTCTCAGAGTCTGTGGTAGTATCTGGTGACCTGACGTGACGTTGGTTTAAAGTGTGTGTGCGTATGTGTGTGTGTGTGTGTGTGTGTGTGTGTGTGTGTGTGTGTGTGTGTGTGTGTGTGTGTGTGTGTGTGTGTGTGCATGTGTGCATGTGTGTGTGTGTGTGTGTGTGTGTGCATGTGTGTGCGTGTGTGCGTGTGTGTGTGTGTGTGTGACCTTGGACTAAAAATCACACTGGGTGCCAGCAGACTGAAACAGTCCTCAAACTCTCCTAATAGTATTTTTCTGTTTTTGTTGTCTAAAGAATATTTTTAACCTCTCCTCTCCTCCCTCTCCTCTCCTCTCCTCTCCTCTCCTCTCCTCTCCTCTTTCCAACATATCATTGGGCTCCCGCAGTGTGAAGTGTGTGTGTGTGAGATCACCCACGCACAACCACTGCGCTGGCTGGGTTCTTGAGATGGGGTGTTATCCAGAGGAGAGGAGCGACCAGGGTACACAATGGCAGAGCCTCCACCTCTCTCTTTCCAGAGGGGAGGAGCGACCAGGGTACACAGTGGCAGAGCCTCCACCTCTCTCTTTCCAGAGGAGAGGAGCGACCAGGGCACACAGTGGCAGAGCCTCCACCTCTGTCTTTCCAGAGGGGAGGAGCGACCAGGGTACACAGTGGCAGAGCCTCCACCTCTCTCTTTCCAGAGGGGAGGAGCGACCAGGGTACACAGTGGCAGAGCCTCCACCTCTCTCTTTCCAGAGGGGAGGAGCGACCAGGGTACACAGTGGCAGAGCCTCCACCTCTCTCTTTGTCTCTCTCGCTCTTTCACACATGTTCTGTCTTACGCTCTCTCTCTCTCTCCCTCTCCGTCCCTTTCTCTCTCTATAAACAGTTATAAACACTTATAAACCGTTATAAACACGTATAAACCGTTATAAACACTAATAAACCGTTATAAACCGTTATAAACACTTATAAACCGTTATAAACACTTATAAACACTAATAAACCGTTATAAACACTTATAAACACTAATAAACCGTTATAAACACTTATAAACACTAATAAACAGTTATAAACACTTATAAACACTAATAAACCGTTATAAACACTAATAAACCGTTATAAACCGTTATAAACACTAATAAACCGTTATAAACCGTTATAAACACTTATAAACCGTTATAAACACTAATAAACCGTTATAAACCGTTATAAACACTTATAAACCGTTATAAACACTTATAAACAGTTATAAACACTAATAAACAGTTATAAACCGTTATAAACACTAATAAACCGTTATAAACACTAATAAACCGTTATAAACACTAATAAACCGTTATAAACACTTATAAACACTTATAAACCGTTATAAACCGTTATAAACACTAATAAACCGTTATAAACCGTTATAAACACTTATAAACCGTTATAAACACTAATAAACATTATAAACACTAATAAACCGTTATAAACACTTATAAACACTAATAAACCGTTATAAACACTAATAAACCGTTATAAACCGTTATAAACACTAATAAACCGTTATAAACCGTTATAAACACTTATAAACCGTTATAAACACTAATAAACCGTTATAAACCGTTATAAACACTTATAAACCGTTATAAACACTTATAAACAGTTATAAACACTAATAAACAGTTATAAACCGTTATAAACACTAATAAACCGTTATAAACACTTATAAACCGTTATAAACACTTATAAACCGTTATAAACACTTATAAACCGTTATAAACACTTATAAACCGTTATAAACACTTATAAACCGTTATAAACACTTATAAACCGTTATAAACACTTATAAACCGTTATAAACACTTATAAACCGTTATAAACACTTATAAACCGTTATAAACCGTTATAAACACTTATAAACCGTTATAAACACTTATAAACCGTTATAAACACTTATAAACCGTTATAAACACTAATAAACAGTTATAAACACTTATAAACCGTTATAAACACTTATAAACCGTTATAAACACTTATAAACCGTTATAAACACTAATAAACAGTTATAAACACTTATAAACCGTTATAAACACTTATAAACCGTTATAAACACTTATAAACCGTTATAAACACTTATAAACCGTTATAAACACTTATAAACCGTTATAAACACTTATAAACAGTTATAAACACTTATAAACCGTTATAAACACTTATAAACCGTTATAAACACTTATAAACCGTTATAAACACTTATAAACCGTTATAAACACTTATAAACAGTTATAAACACTTATAAACCGTTATAAACACTAATACACAGTTATAAACACTTATAAACCGTTATAAACAGCTATGAACAGTTATAAACCGTTATAAACACTTATAAACCGTTATAAACAGCTATGAACAGTTATAAACCGTTATCAACAGTTAATGTGTAAGACCTCTCTTCCTCTATGCTCCATTTCGTCTCTCTCTCTCTCTGTTGTCCAGCAATTTATTTATTTGCAATGTAATTAGAAGGGGGAAAAAACTGTCTCGTCAGATCGTCTTTTATGTCTGATGTGAAGCACAGTGCCACTTATAATCAGATTTATCTTCACCATGTCTGTCTCTCTCACCATGTGGCAGAGGAGCTATGAGAACTGAAGACCAAGGTTTCGTCTCAAATGGCACCCTTGGTCCCTATGTAGTGCACTATTTTTGATAAGGGCCCGATAGGAAAAGAAACACACTTTATAGGGAATAGGATGGCATTTGAAATGCAGGCCTGAGAACTAAAGACAAAAAAAATCACTCTGTTTGCATTGTGGTTTATGCATACACAAACACACACAGTAAGGGGGGAGAGAAGAGAGAGGCATGGAGAGACCGCAAGAGTGTGGGGAGAGGAGAGGAATGGAGGGAGGAGAGAGAGGCATGGAGAGACCGCAAGAGTGTGGGGAGAGGAGAGGAACGGAGGGAGGAGAGAGAGGCTTGGAGAGACCGCAAGAGTGTGGGGAAAGGTGAGGAACCTGAGGGAGGAGAGAGAGAGAGAGAGAGAGAGAGAGATAGGAACTAAGGGAGGAGAGAGAGAGGCATGGAGAGACCGCAAGAGTGTGGGGAGAGGAGAGGAACGGAGGGAGGAGGGAGGGCGAGAGAGATAGGAACTAAGGGAGGAGAGAGAGAGAGAGGAACTAAGGGAGGAGAGAGAGAGGACCGAAGGGAGGAGAGAGAGAGAACCGAAGGGAGGAGAGAGAGAGGGACGAAGGGAGGAGAGAGAGAGGACCGAAGGGAGGAGAGAGAGAGAGAGGAACGAAGGGAGGAGAGAGTTACGAAGGGAGGAGAGAGAGAGGAACAAAGGGAGGAGAGAGAGAGAGTTACAAACGGAGGAGAGAGAGAGGACCGAAGGGAGGAGAGAGAGAGAGGAACGAAGGGAGGAGAGAGAGAGGAAGGAAGGGAGCAGAGAGAGAGGAACAAAGGGGGGAAAGAGAGAGGAACGAAGGGAGGAGAGAGAGAGTTACGAAGGGAGGAGAGAGAGAGAAGAACGAAGGGAGGAGAGAGAGAGAAGAATGAAGGAAGGAAGGAGAGAGAGAGGGACGAAGGGAGGAGAGAGAGAGTTACGAAGGGAGGAGAGAGAGAGAAGAACGAAGGGAGGAGAGAGAGAGGAATGAAGGGAGGAGAGAGAGAGGCATGGAGGGAGGAGAAAGAGAGAGGAACAAAGGATTAGAAAGAGGGAAGAAGGAGGGAGAGAGAGAGGAACAAAGGGAGGAAAGAGAGAGAGGGGAATGAAGGGAGGAGAGAGAGAGAGAGAGGACCGAAGGGAGGAGAGATAGAGGAACGAAGGGAGGAGAGAGAGAGAGGAACGAAGGGAGGAGAGAGAGGAAGGAAGGGAGGAAGAGAGAGGAACGATGCGAGGAGAGAAAAAGAGGAATGAAGGAGGAGAGAGAAGAACGAAGGAAGGAGAGAGAGAGTAAAGATGGGAGGAGAGAAAGAGGGATGAACGGAGGGAGGAGAAAAAGAGAGTTTACTGTTTACTGTGTTGACCCAGGTGCTGTTGTCATGTTTACTGTGTTGACCCAGGTGCTGTTGTCATGTTTCCTGTGTTGACCCAGGTGCTGTTGTCATGTTTACTGTGTTGACCCAGGTGCTGTTGTCATGTTTACTGTGTTGATCCAGGTGCAGTTGTCATGTTTACTGTGTTGATCCAGGTGCTGTTGTCATGTTTACTGTGTTGACCCAGGTGCTGTTGTCATGTTTCCTGTGTTGACCCAGGTGCTGTTGTCATGTTTCCTGTGTTGACCCAGGTGCTGTTGTCATGTTTACTGTGTTGACCCAGGTGCTGTTGTCATGTTTCCTGTGTTGACCCAGGTGCTGTTGTCATGTTTACTGTGTTGACCCAGGTGCTGTTGTCATGTTTACTGTGTTGACCCAGGTGCTGTTGTCATGTTTACTGAGTTGACCCAGGTGCTGTTGTCATGTTTACTGTGTTGATCCAGGTGCTGTTGTCATGTTTACTGTGTTGACATAGATTTTTCCACCATTGTCCTTACAGTGTGCAGGCTGTAGGCTAACACCTTGTGCGCCAGGCCAAAATTGCCTCTAGGTGCGCATTTCTGTGTGTGTGTGTGTGTGTGTGTGTGTGTGTGTGTGTGTGTGTGTGTGTGTGTGTGTGTGTGTGTGTGTGTGTGTGTGTGTGTGTGTGTGTGTGTATGTGTGTGTGTGTGTGTGTATGTGTGTGTGTGTGTATGTGTGTGCACGTGTGTGTTTTCATACATAGACAGGAAATGTTTGCCATGGGCCTCTGCTCAGTCAGATTTGTTAATTCTGCTAATGAGCTCTCCTGCCTCTACTGAGAGACTGTAATTAACGAGCTTGTTAGGGTAATCAAGTTAGCAAGCTTCCTCGTTATGCTAATCAAGGTAACGAGCTACACTGCATTACCAAAAGTATGTGGACACCTGCTCATGAACATCTCATTGCAAAATCAAGTGAATTAATATGGAGTAGTTCATCTGGGAAGGATTTCCACTAGATGATGGAACATTGCTGCGGGTTGATCGATTAGGCCTGGCTCGCAGCCGGCGTTTCAATTCATCCCCAAAGGTGTTCGATGGGGTTGAGGTCAGGGCTCTGTGCAGGCCAGTCAAGTTCCTCCACACTGATTGTCATGCTGAAACAGGAAAGGGCCAAGGAATGTAATTGTATGCTGTAGCGTTAATATTTCCTTTCACTGGAACTAAACTAAAGGGGCCTGAAACATGAAAAACAGCCCCAGACCATTACTCCTCCTCCACCAAACTTTACAGTTGGCACTATGCATTGGGGCAGGTAGCGTTCTCCTGGCATCCGCTAAACCCAGATTCGCCAGACGGCGAAGCGTAATTCATCTCTCCAGAGAACGTGCTTCTACTGCTCCAGAGACCAATAGCCGTAGCTTGGCATTGCGCATGGTGATCTGAGGCTTGTGTGCGGCTGCTCGGCCATGAAAATCCATGTCATGAAGCTTCTGACGAACAGTTATTGTGCTGACGTTGCTTCCAGAGGCAGTTTGGAACTCGGTAGTGAGTGTTGCAAACGAGGGCAGACGATTTTTACGTGCTACACGCTTCAGCACTCAGTGGTCATGTTCTGTAAGCTTGTGTGGCCTACCACTTTGTGGCTGAGCCGTTGTTGCTCCTAGATGTTTCCACTTCACAATAACAGCACTTACAGTTGACCGGTGCACCTCTAGTAGGGCAGACCTTTGAATCTTTGCATTTAAATTGAGCCTAATGCTGTATTTAACATTTCAATCATCTGTCTCTGCTCCCCAAGCTACCTAGTTCTGCATCCACAGCTACCTAGCTCTACTTCTACTGCTACATAATTCTACTTCTCCAGCTACCTAGTACTACCTACCCAGCTACCTAGTTCTATTTCCCCAGCAGCCTAGTTCTGCTTACCCAGCTACACAGTTCTGCTTCTCCAGCTGCCTAGTTCTACCTCTGCAGCTACCTAGTTCTACCTCTCCAGCTACCTAGTTCTACCTCCCAGGCTACCTAGTTCTACCTCTCCAGCTGCCTAGTTCTGCTTCGCCAGCTACCTAGTTCTACTTCTCCAGCTAACTAGTTCTACTTCTCCAGCTACCTAGTTCTGCCTCCCCAGCTACCTAGTTCAACTTCTCCTGCTAGCTAGTTCTACTTCTCCAGCTACCTAGTTCTGCTTCCCCAGCTCCCTAGTTCTGCCTCTCCAGCTACCTAGTTCTACTTCTCCAGGTGCCCAGTTCTACTTCTCCTGCTACCTAGTTCTCCCTACCCAGCTACATAGTTCTACTTAAGTCCAACTTCCCCAGCTGCCTAGTTCTGCATCTCCAGCTTCCTATGTCTGCATCTCCAGCTACCTAGTTCTGCCTCCCCAGCCGCCTAGTTCTACTTCTCCCGCTACCTAGTTCTACTTCTCCAGCTGCCTAGTTCTGCCTCCCCAGCTACCTAGTTCTCCCTTCCCAGCTACTTAGTTCTGCCTCTCCAGCTACCTAGTTTGGCCTCTCCAGCTACCTAGTTCTACCTCTCCAGCTACCTAGTTCTACTACTCCAGCTACCTAGTTCTACTACTCCAGCTACCTAGTTCTACTTCTCCTGCTACCTAGTTTTACTCACCCAGCTACCTAGTTCTAGCCCCAGCTGCCTAGTTCTGCTACCCAGCTACCTAGTTCTGCTTCTCCAGCTGCTTAGTTCTACCTCTGCAGCTACCTAGTTCTACCTCTCCAGCTACCTAGTTCTACCTCTCCAGCTACCTAGTTCTGCTCCCAGCTACCTAGTTCTACTTCTCCAGCTACCTAGTTCTACTTCTCCAGCTACCTAGTTCTACCTCTCCAGCTACCTAGTTCTACTTCTACAGCTGCCTAGTTCTGCCTCCCAAGCTACTTAGTTCCACCTCTCCAGCTACCTAGTTCTGCTTCCCAACATACCTAGTTCTACTATTCCAGCTACTTAGTTCCACCACTCCAGCTACCTAGTTCTGCTTCCCAACATACCTAGTTCTACCTCTCCTGCTACCTAGTTCTACTTCTCCAGCTCCCTCGTTCTGCTTTCCCAGCTACCTAGTTCTACTTCTCCAGCTACCTAGTTCTACCTCTCCAGCTACCTAGTTCTGCTCCCCAGCTACCTAGTTCTACTGCTCCAGCTACCTAGTT